>NW_011356287.1:286072-353526 GCF_000735185.1 Notothenia coriiceps
GGGGGGGGGGGGGGCACGTACCAAAAGAATTGCCAATGAATTCAGAAGAATAACATTTGAAGGAGATGGGAGGGGCTAGGAGACCTTTTTCTTTTCTTTTGTGACAAAGGTAATTTGCAATAACGGTTGCTGTGTGTGTGTGAGTGTGGGTGGGTGGGTGTGGGGGGGGTAATGGCAAAAAGGTGAGTGCAGGCCAAAGTAAACACACCTTTTTACAATAGCACCTCTTAGTACTCGGGCTGGCTGGCAGGGAAACTGCTGCTGTAGCTCAGGAAGTGCTTCTCGTGTGTCACGGGGGGTTAATTGTGTTTTGGTGTTATCTTAGAAACAAGACCCCCCATAAACCCCTTCAACGCCCCAACCCTAAACCCCCGTCCACCGCTGCTACGCACCTGCACAAACACCACAATATGGAATTATGAGTTACGATGGGATAGTGGGCATATTCTACGCAGCTCTCGGGCATTAAATTCAAGGCCACCAGGGTTGGAAGGGTTATTTTAAAAATGTAATCTGTTACGATTACTAATTACATGTAAAAAAATGTAACCTAAATCAATAAGATGTTTTTAACTTAAGTGTATTATGTAAGACAACAGGACCTTAGAAAAGAAGAAACCAAGAAATGTAGGATACCTTTTTTGATTATCCCGTTACATGTAATCCGTTTCTCCCCCCGAGCCTGAAGGCCACACACTTGCCCCCCCGGATAATTCATCCTACATACCAAATATCTTTCTTTTACATGCAGCTCTTTCTTCCCTATCGGTTCTACAGTACCTCCTCTCTGGGAGTCATAATGATGGCCTCTGTGTGTGGCGTGTGAAGACAGCGGGGGAAAATTCTGCTCTTGCAACTTGCATTCTTGGACCTGGCTGCCGCTCTGTGGCCCCTGCCATCAGGAGCTCACCCTCCACATGGAACTTCTGCCGTGCGTCTGCGTGTGGTGGGGATATTTCAGTCTGTTATTCTGCGTGCAAAGTCAGTCAGAAAAAAGGTTTGACGTCTTGAAGGAGCAATTAATTTAAAATCTGTCTGATGGTGCAGAGGGAGGTGGATAGGGAGAAAGAGCTGATAGCTGGGAGCTATTAAATTCAATCCAGGCTGTCAAATAACTAATTTAACGTCTTTAGCGAATGGCTTTTCAAAACAGTCTCTTTGTGTTTGTTTTGAAATGCCAGTTTAGTCCTGTGTTCATCCATTCATAATCTGAAGTTTTTAGCTTTCCCTGTGTAACAGTTTTTTTTCGATGAAAGTTGGGACTACGTTCTTCTTCGGCTGTTCCCGTCAGTGTTTACTTCCTGTCTGTCTTCTGTCTACATTTTGAAACCTAATGGCATTACATTGCTGAGAACGAGATCAATGGACACTGAACCTGGTTTCCCTGTGACATTGTAATGTCTGCAAGATTGAATATTGAAATAACACCTAAGAAGAAGACTTTCGACAGAAATAGAAGCTACGATCGAGCGAGTTTGTAAAGTGGTTGGTAACCAGTGGTGGTGGAAGTATTCAGAGGCCGATTTGCATCATTATTTGCGGTCACTAGGAGACTGAGGGTGTTTTCTCTGCACATCCACCTCCGGAAACTGTGAAACAATGACTGGAAGAGTGGCACTGCCCCTCTGTTAATGACCAGGGAGTTGAACCACGCCATAACTCAGCCCTCATTGCTTCCTCTTTAGTTTCCCGATGAGCCGCGGTGTCGTTAACCCTCCATCCTCAACCCTCACTCGCAGGATGGCATTAAGGTATCATGAGTTCAGCGCTGGCGTCACCGGTGACATCAGAGGGGAAGTTGTGGTTGGTCAGGGGAGAAGAGGTACTTCCGTCTTCATGGCGTTCAGGATGCCGGTTTATTTCGGTGCCAAGATCATTATTACATCAATAGAAACAAATCTGTCATTGGGGAAGTTGGCTGGCTGGTCATTCAAAGAAGGATTTCCCCCTTTCTCTGTTTGTGTGTGTTTGTTGGCATGGATCATCTCCAATAGGGGATATGAATCTGGAAGCCTTACATGTGAAAAGAGGAATACACTAGTTTTCAAGGCACTCACTACACTGGCTGTTTTTTACTCTGCGCACTGTACAATATGACTTTATGGTAGCTGCAGCTCTTAATTACTTCAAGAAGTCGCAGAGTTTCCTGTTATAAAACTTTATCTCCCCGTCTCTCGCTTCATTTGTCTCTAAAGGGTACGGTGGTTAGGTGACTGCATCAGTATTCTGACTTTGCCTGGGAAATGGTCTCATAAACAGCTGGGAGCCACAGCAGGGAGCAAGCACACAATGCACCGTGCGTGTGTGTCATGACAAACTAAAGACAGGAGATGACCAAATTAAGTTATTCATCTGGGGAACTGGTGTGAATGTCTCTGTAAATTGCAAAGCTGGCCTAGAAATGTTACTGGTATTAAAGGTCCCATGTCATGGCCATTTCTACTGATCATAATTCCATTGTTGAGGTACAGTCTACTAGAATAGATTTACATTTTCCAAACTCACATTGGTTTCTCATACAGCATCTCTGTATAGTATGTGTATTCACTGCATTTCACTCTCTGTCCTAAACACCTTGTTGGAGCTCCTGCCCCCCCCCCCTCCCTGTGAGCCCAGTGTGCTCTGATTGGTCAGCTCGCCCACTGCCTCGCTGCTTCGAGGAGCTGACCTCGCGAATGGACGCAGGAAGGGTGCTGAGGGGGCTGCAGCAGGGGGCTGAGCTCCACGGATTGGTCCATTTTGACCAATGGGTCTATTTGGGTATGGGCACGTCACTGTACCCAGGAAGCAAACAATGGAATATATAGAAATCTCCAACGAGGCGTTCTGGGTCCAGCATAGACAAATGTCTTTTCTGTTGTGTTAGAGTTTTACTCGCTACGGGTGACTTTGAGGGTTTGTGACTCTGCAGACCCTTTACATGCATAAGAAGCTACATAACACACAAGGGGACGGGTAATAACCGGAAAAGCTATGGCAGGAGATATAGACACTAGTTGGACATTCAGCTGATTTCAGTCTGACTTTGTTCCACTTGAAAATCTTTTCCTGGTTCAATCACTTTGGAAAATGTCAAGAATAATTTTGTTTTTAGATAATATCAAGACTGCATCAGGGTGTTTGCATTTAAATGTATGGACATTTCCCTTGAAATAATGCAACAGAAGGGCTTTGTGTTGCTTTTATCCACAACATCCACACACACTTGAGCATCAACATGATTCAAATCTGATGCTAATAACTGGCATTATCGCACTATAGTCCATTTTGTTACCTAATTAGCATCCTTTTCAAAAGCATCACTGTGAGAGGTGCACAGCAGGGAATCTGAGCACAACACACTGTGTGACGTAGTTGGCGCACAATGGGCTTGAGTCACACTAAAGAAAACGTCTTATAAAGAATGTGACATTTCCCTCGCTAGTTCATTAAAGTGATGATCTGTAAGGAAAGCTGCCGGGTGCCTGCAACTTTCATTATTTCTCGCCATGGGGCAGGATTTGTGTGCGTATTTGTGCGACTCAGTTGTGGAAATATCTGTTAGTGGTGACACACGTCTCATATCTCAAGTGCTTTAAACTATAGGCATGGAAATGGAAATGATAGTAGCTTGATGAAAAGGCTTTGACCTGGATTTACCTCAGTCGCTTATGAAACGTGTTTCTGGGAAAGTCATATTTTCTGTTGCCCAGGGGGTGTTATATTTGAGCAAACATTTTGAGACGTGGAACCACCGTGACCGTTCTGCAAATCAGAGATTAACATTCGATTACGTTTTTTCGAAAACCCACCAGAATACAGCACGACATTTGGGGTTAAATGGGAGCTAGGGGGGTTAGGAGCCAAGTGAGCTTCCAGACGGAGGGTAAGTGGGCAGGAGTGGTGACAGCTCGGCCTTTGACTTGGCACCCCGGTGACGGACGCTGCCAGGGTAAACATTGAAGACGAGCTGCTTCTTATGTGAAGGGCGGGTTTCTCGAGGAAGTGGCTCCCGTTTGGCCATATGGCTTCAGGACAGCAGATCCTGCAGATGATAAAAAGGAGATCTTGGAAAAGGCAGCAAATTGCAAGAACTGAAATGGTCATTAGGAAGTTTCTCTTCCGATGAGGCTTCAGCGACCTTTTCCCCATTTCAGTAACCTCTGCAACATGTAGCCGAATCATCTTGACATCTTCTTGAGCGTGAGTCGACTAAAGTCTGCGTTTCCTAAATCAGCAATCACAACCTCTCAAACAAATATGCACGCTTTGCTCTTAGACACATTTTATTTCATTAATAAAACAAATATGAATGTATCCCCGCGCTGTGCAGGGGGATGTTTATTCAGCTTTTCAGCACTCGCCGAGCCTGTCTAGGCCTTAACGCAACAGCGGTTCAGTTAATCAGGGCCGGCCGCTCCCACTGACAGTTACACTCAGTTGGCTTTATTACCTTCACACATACCAGGAGGTGGTAGTCTGCTGGGTGCCATAACACTGCATGCTGTATGAATACATGCCTCATTAATCCAGCACATTGTCATTTGGCCGTGCGATATTCAAACTTTTGACTCTTATTTTGAAAAACGAGGCGAGACAATCAACAATAGAAGATATTTTAAAATGTTCTTTCAAACATATCTCCCATTGGAATTACATTTGACTGCATTGTTGTTTCAGTTGTTCCCCAAAAAAGGCTTAAAAATGATATTTAGTGTTTTGTTATGATGGATTTTTTCTGCCTTTCTTTCTCATGCTTGGAATTATGTGAGGTATTTGGAAATAGGAACTTAAATGTGTTCCCGGAGAAAGCAAGGGTATAAACAATCAATAACCAGAGTAAGGAAAACCGTCAGCAAGAGTCTGATGAGGCCCGCGATGAAAAACAACTCGCACACACACTGGCACTCAAATGCAAAAATACAAAAATATGATCCATGCAGAGCCCACGTGCAGACACCATCACTCACGCTCCCCTCAGGGTGCCAACAAGGGGTGCAAGTGTGTTAAAACGTCTCATTGTGAATGGGGGTCGACCCTTAGAGGCCAGAGGGTTAAGTGACTCACACACAGTGGGAGCACATGTGTGTTTCAGTAGCATCGTAGAGAGTCGTAGAAACCCACCTCTTCTCCTGAGCATTTGTAAACAAGTAGATTGTTGCTTTTATTTGCTTTCAGTGGTCTATGGTTTTTATTATAAGGCTGTTTTTTATTTTTTAATTATTAAGTTTATTCTGGTTTGTTTTCTGTTTGTATCTTTTATTTTAAATGTATTTATTTTATGTTTTGTGAGCTTATCTCTCTGTACAGCACTTTGGTCTGAAGGTTTTAAAGTGCTATATAAATACAGTTGGATTGGATTGGATTGGAGAGTCGTAGATATTTCAGCTCCTGCAGGAACCCGGCACAATAGCCCGCTCCTCTGCTGTGTGCACACACAGTTATGTAATTGCAGCAGATCATAAATGTAGAGAGAGAGCGATGGGAATCTCAGGAGCTCCTACGTCAGCACGGAGTGAGAAACCCCAGCTCCAGGCCTCTTCTTGTGTGAAGGAATGAAAACAGGAATGAGGGATGGAGCGGAGCTGTGTGGGCCAAGGACGAAAACAAGGCATGTTAACCACAGATTAAGATAGAAGAAGAGTCAACGAGCCGGAGCGAGTCCAAGGACAGACGTCTGCCTAATGGACGTCTGTGACGAAGACATCACTCAGAGGGAAGGATTTTCCACCATGGTGAATTTCCCTCCCCTGCTCCAGAGATCTTTGTGGTGTAACTTGCGAGTCTGAACATTTCTGCAGCGATCGCACAGTCTCCGGGATGCTCACTGGAGCTAACAGATAGCTGGCAGGTTGTAGCACACACTCAGCACATCTCCTCCATTCTCTCCAAGCCACATATTCATAACGGCAAAGGGAAGTCTATCCAAGAAGCAGAATGATGACCCGAGTTATTGCTCGCCCCTGATGTCCTTTTTAACGAGGCAAAATAGCCCGTTCCACTGCATATAAACGGCTGGAACGTGACTGAAAATGGCGGCAGCATTCAACGCCAAATAACAGATTTGATTTAATTGTATAGTAAGAATGTAACTATCATTTGGCAGGCAGACGCTTTTAATGCTATATTCAACAACACGTGTTTCACAACATCTTATGTAACCCTTATCCTGACCTCTGCTAAACCTCCTCCACCCTGACACTGGGGTCAAATCTTTTATATTTTTCAGTTTCACATAACCCCAGTGTCTAGTAAAATGCATCGTACCTGCCAGAAAATCAGAGTGAGTTATTTTCCATGGCCGTGGAATGAATTCTTCTTTTTTTTTTGGTACTGGACGTACCAAATAGTGTGATTGTTCTGAACCTTGATGCTGAAATTATATCTAATCCTTTGGAGATTTGACCACTTGAGCTGAGTGCTGACTGGAGACTTTAACCTTCTCTGAAGCTGAGGTCAAAGGTTAGACAAAGATGAATAATCCGAGGGGTTTCCAGTTCTTAGTCTGATCCGTGTTGACACGCATAGCTCACGATTTTGAGATATTTTATATGATCGTTATTCCAAACAGTGGTGATTTTGACCAAATTGACCGGGGCCGGTACATTTAATGCAGGACAAAAGAGACTTTTTATGTTCAACATGAAGTCACAGTGGAGGTAACTTTTGGATGGTCGACAAAACAATACGCATTACTCTAAGCTCAGGTTACAGCAAAGTCTTGGTGGCATTACCATAGACTATTCTTTGGGAACAGCTCATGATTCCACACACTGACAGTATTACTATAAACCTCGTGAAACCATTGAAGAATTGACACTGTAATGTAATTCTCAATCCAAAATGAGGCTCATTTAATGCCAGTGTCACATAGTTAGTAAGCTGAGAGCTTCCTGAAATCATCCTAAATGCCTCAACATTTCCAGAAAGCTGTGTGGATGTACAGCACCAGCCTTGAGTCCCTCCTTATATGGAGCTGTGCAGTTTTTATTAACGTGACTGACAGATAAATTGACCCGTTACCTTTGGCTGGGCAGCTCAGCATAAAACCTGAGTGCCAACACGAGAAGGATGCCGGGAAAATAGCTTTCCAAAGCTAAAGAAATCAATTATTTTTTTAGCTCACGTGCTGTAGGGACGCAGGAATGCAACGTTTTTTGGACTGAAAGTGGAAGTTGGCAGAGAAGTAACTCCACCAATCCAATCCTCTCAAGTCACGATTGGACGCAGCAGGTATTGGGAGAAAGCGCTCCAATGCAAGGACTTTAAACACCAGAGTAACTTTATATCTTTTGTGTCCAAGTTATCTTAATTGTGAAAGAAACAGTAGCCACTTTGCTTAAAATCAGTGTCAAAACAATGCAGCTGCGAGTCTTCGACTGCATTCCTTCAATTAGCGCCTGTTTCTCGAGCTTATCCCTCCATTACAGCCTCTCCACAACTTTCCATTACAATCCGGAGGAGGGGGAAATGTGCACACTCAGCATCAGGGAGAGGCGGGACAGAGAAAAGAGAGAGCTTGCACCTTCCCTAAAGATCTATCTCTTTTTCTTTCACTCTCTCCTTCCTTACTCAACAAAGCACACATTGCACAGCACATATGGGAGGCCCCCTGACAGGAATATGAGTTTAAAGGAGGAAAAGAGCTGATGCACAGACTTACAGGAACAAGGACGGCTCTGTGTTGCCCATTCATTCACGGCTCTGTCTCCAGCCAAACATCAGATGAGAAGGAGGCACCTACTAGTTAAGCATCATCTTGACAAAAAAAAACTCCAATTATTTTTCTTGTCTCAAACACTTCTAAAAATCAAACTGTTTATGGAGTGGAAAACATTTAATAACGTTTTAATGACTTGCCCGGAATCTGTTTGCAGAGGAAAATATCACACAAAAATTCCCTTGGGATGGTTGCATGGAAAGAAAGAAAGATGGCGGGCTCCACACGGGGAGCCAGATTTGGGCCTCTGCCGACACCAAAAGGACGTAGAGGTCGAAAAAGACGGATACAATGAAAGAGATGAGACAGACATGGACAAAGAGGGTACAAACAGAGTGTAGGACACTGAAACACATGGCCAAAGGGGGAGAGAGGGTGAGGGATGAGTTATTCGGACGATGGATGGATGGCTTCTTGTAAATGGGACAAAGCGGGACAACACACACCCAAACGGCGCTGTGCTTTCCATACCCTATATACTCGGGGATCAAAGGTGAAAACCTGGCGCAGATTAAGGGAAGTGGCAGAAATTGTCTAGGCTTTGACCAGTAAACAGCTGTTGGTGAGAAAACAGGTTGCAGAAAGGTGACGCAAAGTTGGATCAGAGCGAGGTCCTCCGGAGTTCAGGGTCATGTGAGTGCGGCTCATCAAAAAAAGAACAGTCGTCCCAGACACAACAACGTGCCGCGGCCTCTTCTTTCTCCCCCTTTGTCCCTGGGATGGGTTTGATCTTCTGATTCATTCGCGCTTCACTGCAGAGACTTTGAAGCACCGAAAGAGGCTACATTTGACACCCCCCACATCCCAGCTGACGGACAATCTGGGGACACAACAAAGCCCGTCTCTGTTTACTATCCGCTGTCACACGGTAGACACCAAGGACTTCCAACTGCTAATTAGCGCGGGAGATGTGCCGTGCTGTGTTCATTTCGGCTTCTACTCCAGCAGCCCCCGTGGAGACTTTCCGCTCTAAATACCCAAGAATTGCATCCACATGGAGTGTGGAGGAGGAGCAGCGGGATTTGTGAGGTATTTGCTCAAGGACCTCGGAGTCTGTGAAGCTGAAAACCTGACAAAGCACCTCGAGTCTGTTTCTGTGCTCTCCAGTCTGTGGACATGTTTGCAATCCACGTCTTGCTCACACATCATGCATTCGTACTGTTCATGTTTGAATGCTTTCAGACTGGCCCAAATGTGTCTGAGAGCATTTTGCAGAAACATTAGGACATTCAATCCCTCAAAAATCGCAGATATGACCTGAATTACTTTTTGATTCAGTCAACCGGACGCAACAACTTTACGATGCTGCAGAATTTCTGCAATCAGCAAACAAGTATCAAACCCATCACACTTGACATGTCAGACAATTTCATTGAAGCCACATGTCTATTAGAATGAAAGGGCTCCTACAGGCTGTAATGGTGCATCCGTTCATCCATCTAACATATAACATCTTGTGAGAAAAGGGTGGAAGACAGAGGTTATTGAGCTATAAAACAAAACTCAGAACAGAAGCTTCCTGTTAATGAAAGAATCGAGTGGCTTCACCTTTGTTTCACCCATCACTCTTTTCTTCCTTTGTCTGATCAGACTTCTCAGACAAAAAGTGGAGTACGGCTTGAAAATGTGGTTGCAATTATCCACAAATGAACTTTTCTTTTTCGTACTTTTCCTCTTCTTTTTTTTTCCGTTGAACCAGGCAGGAATTTGTGGAACGTGTTGGCTTTCCACGGCGGATCAGGTGGACATATTCGGTTTGCCATGTCTGTTTAACGATACCCAGTTGTACTCAGGGTCAGTCAAGGAAAGAAACGCAGATTTGTTTTGAACTACACTGCAAAAATTGTGATCTAAAATTAAAACAGAGGTTTACAAAGTTGTTTTCAGATCATGTTTTGAACATAATGCTCATGAAAGCTAGGGTTAGGGTTAAGCTAGGGTTAGGGTTAAGCTAGGGTTAGGGTTTGATGTCCCGGGTTTTTGTTGCTTTGACCCTGATCTCTCACGTTTATAAGGGTCAGTCATTTCTTTTTTTATAATTTCTTTCTTACCGTGTGTTGGATAAATTACTGAGGTTCCTGGATGTCAGGAGAACAAAATGGACAAACACACCTTAGCGGCCATTCCTCATTACGCTACGGTTTTCATCAAAGAGGCGATCAGGATACTATGTCTGATTTCAAAGAACTTCATGTTCAGGACATGTGAGACTGCTGTGAGAGGACTTTCAACAACTGTTTACTATTTGTGGTGTGGGACCTGACCCTTCAATTCTCCACAGCAAACAGTTTAATAGCGACGTGCCTGAACCCATAAATCTCAAAATGTAACCGCAATGTCTGAATATTTCATCCTAGTACTGCAGAAAACATAACTTACAGTGAAAACAATGGCACCAATAGCCATACCTTCTACTAATGTTAATTATTTCCAAATTGAGTTACGTTGTTTAGTAACAGACGGCATCCCAAATACTGAGAACAACATGTTCAACATGAACCTTTATTTATTACTTTTTCTGATTGTCAAGATTGGAGTTGTGCAAAATAAAGATCAAAGCAATATATAATAGAAGCCATAGAGGAGTCATTAAACCCAAGATTTAATAAATAACTACTATGAAAAATATAAAAATATGGTATAAATTAGTGCAGCACAGGCAGTATGAGAAAAATAAAGAGCTTTTTGAACATTAAAGCATGGAAATAGGTCACAGTAGAGGCACGACATACTAATATGACCCTAAAGGAGCATAATAGGGCCCTTTAAGAAAATAGTGGAAATAAAAACCTTTTAAGGGCTTTTAACTAAGTGGGATTGTTTTCTTCAGGCCCATAAATAACTCAGGTAATCCTACGAGACTTCTAATGGCTTCATTAACACTTCATGTTGCCATAAAGCCTGCAGTAAATAAACAATAACTTGCGTGTTGAATTTAAAAGGGCCCCTAGGTTGCAATGGGAGGACTGGGGATTCACACTGCTGAGCTGGTGAGTTTGTGAAAGGAAGGGGAGGGGCGGCACGTGTACGAATTCCCGTCCAAATAATCACTCCCGCCTGCATCTCAGCTGTAAGTGCTTGGGGGCCCCTGGAAAGGAGGGTGGGAGGCCCCTTATCTAAACAGAGAGCCGAGGGGAAACAGGGGGGCCCCGACGGAGGGTCAAGGACCGCAGGAAGTATTCAATCCTGTTGTGACATGCTCACCTCGCTGCACCACCAGACGGCTGCTAGCTCTACATATGGAGGCCGCCAGACAAAAGAGAAAGGTGATAGAGATGGAGGAAGAGGAGGAGGAGGAGGAGGATGAATCCGCGCTGGTATTCTCTGACACCATACCTTCCTCTGCACGTGTTGCACTAGATACATGTTTCTCATCATAAGCTGGAAAACTGGCGCCCTGCCATCCCTGAGCTATAGCTACGTGCCATGTGACCTCATACCCCAGAGGTCTGATGTTCCCTACATGTGTCTCAAAGGTGTACACACAGACAAAAACAAAGACATCATGTGCAATAATACGGGAAACACGGTGGATTGATTTGAAGGAGACTGCATGGATTGAAGCTATGCATCGCCCTTCATTTCAATAAAACATCTGCTCCTAAATAAACATCGCAGCGAGGATGCACATTACAGCTTTGGCGAGGAGTGAGACGCAATGAAGCAAAATCACTTTTTCCATCCTCATGAAGTTAATACATTTTAATTTTTATGAGCGTTTTGCTATTTGCCGCCATTTGTTATCGAATGTGGCACATCGGGTTTTTCCACTTGTGTACACTCAAGGCTCACCTAATTTATAAAGTGAAAAACTTGAGCACTTTTCGCAGACCTTCACATCTGGCACACGAGTGATTTAAAGGTGTTGTAGGGACAAAGCAGAAACACGGTTCCCGGCACAACGTTCGCAGGCCTTGACGTCTCATCCTGCGAAAAACGTCACTACCTGTCAGCGGTGAATAAGAAATGCCCCTCTCCAAATTTCATCCAACTGTTATTCAATCATTCCACTTTCAGGGGTAATGAGGACCAGGCTCCTGGAGGAAAGGCAAGCAGATAAGTGATGTGCGGCAGTAGCAGCAGCTCTTAGATTTAGCATCTGAATATGAATCGAACGCCTCAGTCTGCTGTAGGCCTGGAAGCTGCTTCAAAGTCTTAAAAAACCCTTGAACGGGGAAGAGGAGAGTTAATTGAGAGCGTATCATTTCCAGATGGCCCACAACAAATCGGCGCGAGATGATTAAACTGCTAAGAAGCGATGGAAATGGAAATCCCTGGCAATTAAGCCAGATAGCTGCCATATGCACCAGACTGGGTCAGACTGCGTCTTTTTTTCTGTTTCATCACCACAAACACTCTGGGAAAACACTGCGCTCACTTCTGATCCACAAGTTTGACAGGGGAGCTGATGATGGAGGGAGAATGAGACAGAAACTGACAGAAATGACCGATAATAAGTGAAAGGTGAAGAAGACCCCTTGTTCCCCAACTAACTACATTTACTCTTTTCACCCTCTGTCTGAAACCAGAGCCCAGTCTGCTCTGATTGGTTCTGGCTCTGTTGTGATTGGTCAACCGCTTAGAGATGTCCCGCCCATTAGCCTATCACGTTCAATCTGTTTGAGCGCTAGCCAATAGAAAAGCGGAAGTGTTCCGTAGTGATGTCACCATGTTCCGGAATATTATGTTCCGCCATAAATGGAGCAATGCAATGCAACCTTCACCTCTCATCTTTAACATGCAATCAAATTGGGAAAGCCAAATGTGTGATTGCAATGCATCATTTCAGTTTCTTTTCTCTCGGATCTGATTGTAGTTCTGGGAAGTCTTTACATCAAAGGAAACATGGCACATTGGGGGAAAAAATGGGCACGCCAAAATGATTCCACCACTTCATCATAAAGCCCCTCCTGGAATGCGTTGGGAGTAATGGACTGATGATGGGTCTGCGGGTGTTTTTTTCCTCATTAAAGTCATGCTGGTTAAGAGGAGGGGAGGAGGGTCACATGGAGAATTGACTCTTCAAGAAGTGGTTTGTCATTTTTGTGGTCTGCTGCACTCAACTCTTATTTGTTTGTCCTGGCAACTACAAAGTCCAGAGATGTCCGAGAAACTGCAGCGTTACACTTTCTGTCTTTCGAGTGAAGCTGAATGTAAATAAGTAACTGAAATGAATCGATATCGCCTCTTCTGTTTCTCTGTGTACCAGGAATGGAATAATCCGTATGGAAAAATCTTCTTCCAGTTAATCGAATGAAAACCAACACAAATAACCTCCCTTTTTATTTAGATTAACTAAGTACAGTAAAGCCACAGTGATTACAGGAAATTGAGGCATATTTTTCCATGACTGCTGAGCGTCTTCCCTCCAAAAAGGTGGATTCCATTGAGACCTGCGCTCAGGACACGTCCCAAACATAGGTCCCAAAGCAGAACACAAGTCCATGTTAATTATATCTGCGTGGCTGCTGTCACAATATGTCCTTGGAAGGATGAAATCATTTCAGTCTTGGAGTTTGTTTGATGCTTGATGGATTTCAGGAATGATGGAATTTGCTTTATTTAGATTCAAATACAGCAGGTGGTCAGGGAATTGGAATTTAATACATTAATGTGAGCATCATTCAACTGTAAATTCTGTTCCCAACTAAATGTACTTTTTTAGCACCAATAGAGGGTGCTGGGATATCTTTGTAGGCATTACGAGGGCCGGTGTCCTTCGTTAGCAACCGTTTGTCACACAAGAGGCATAAAATACAAATATCAACCTAAAAATGGGCATAATATGTCCTCTTTAAATGATTTGCAAACACAAAGGTCCCTAGTACAGCTTCCACTGGTAAATCCAAGCTACAACATGTCCTCTTAAAAGCATAACGGATTATCAAGGACCACACACGTGTGTTCTTTGGCTGCCCTAAGCTGCTGCCATCAGGAATGAGTTGTGTACAAAACAAAGGAGGAAGATTGGTTGTAATCCAGAAGTCCTTAGACTTGTGAACAAGCAAAGTAAAAGAAAAGTAAATGCACTAAACCATTTTGGATTATTTTGCATGTTTTTTTAATGAATTTGTGTTTTTATCTGCACGCTCCAAGCTTTGATTGACCCCTTGATGGATAAACAAAGTACTTTGAACATGCTTTCCAAAGATATTTTGAGGAAGATCATTTGTTTGACTCCTGTCTCCGGTATCAAAATGTGCACCACAATGTTTCCATTCCTATTTTTCCACAAATTCTGTTGGATGTAAGAATCAAGTGTTGCTACGGTGCACAACTGTGGAAAAACCCAACCAGGGCAGCCTCACAGCTGGAGGGGAAACTCTGTTGGTAAACACAAAGCATGGTGATGCTCAGTTCTTCCACCAGCACCGCCTTCTGTGGATCTTCTCTGTCTGCTCCAGATCATCCCACACAAATAAAGCTGTTGTGGAGGCCTTTGCTATTTTCTACTCCTGATGTCACCCAGGAGAACATGTGCTGGAGCATGTGAAAGGATAACATAAGTTGTCCCTTAGATAGCCAAACCTCTCTCTGCCAGCAGTAATTCTGTGTATAAAAACGGGACCAGAGGTGGTTGTAATGAAACTCTTTCTGTTGAAACCCCGACAACTCTTCTGCTTGTTTTCTCAGTAATCATTGGAGTCCATTATAAGAGGGCAGCCTGCAGACATATTGTCCTGTAACGCGCCGTGTCTCGGGCTTTACTGTAATCATGAGACATATTAAAATAAAATCCTCTCAGAGGGCATAATCATTCAATCTTTAGCCCCTTTTTGAAGATAATATAAATGGTGAGTGTGTTTTCAGTGGTTGTTTCTGATGACACACACATCTCTGTTCTTTTCTGTTCTGCTTTAACCTTTTTCGTGGTATTAAAACTAAAAAACAGAACAAAAATGAAAAAACCCCTGGAGGGGATTTTAGCCTTTGTAGACCATTTACATGTTCAGAAACCGAAAGTTAAAGTTTTCAAATCTCATATTGAATATGTATGGCTCAGTTAAGGTAAATGCACAAGGGGTTTGTTAAATAATTCTTACCTTAACAGTAGAGTTGCTCAATTTAAGCAGTTGAGTAAATACCCAGCTGTCTTTTCTCTGGTGAAGACGTCTCCACATGATTTAAAGATAATGCATCACTTCCTGTGCAGCACAGCATTGCTCCAGGGAATAAAGACCACCCTCATGCAGGTAAAAGCTTTAATAAAAAGTGCGTTCGCTCGTTGTTCGCTTTAATTCACAGAGGGCGAGGTCCTCCTGCTGTGCACGTGACATTCGGTTTAATTACCGTGCCTCCTAAAGTGCTTTTAATATGCCTTATTGTTGGCAGGCCTTGCTAAATGGCACCAAGCTGGGACTCGGGGGCATGGAGGAGCCCCAGCTTCGACCCACCCGGCAGGGCTTCAAAGCCAATACCATCTCCCACACACAGCACACCACACACACACACACAACACACACACACACACACACACACACACACACACACACACACACACACACACACACACACACACACACACACACACACACACTCCTGAGAGAAAGTGTGTGTGGTTATTGCATGGCAGGATCAGCATGTGCGAACAGGGGCGAGTTGGACAGCCAAACTTGTGATGTGTGAAGCGTTTGTGAGGGGGTATCCATGCGTGGTCACCTCTCTGATTTGTCTGTGGACAGTAAGTAGCCGACGCAGCGCTAATTGGTGCAAGGCAAGGGTGTAAAGTTCAACTGGAGAAAAGAGGAGAGGGTTTTCAGAGCGATCCTGCAGGGACATTCACTATCTTCCAATTCCATATTCTGAGTCAGGTATGAGAAGAAAGACGAGGGGGTTTTCTCCAGAGGGGGGATGTTGATGTGTGCTTGGCACCAGCTGGGTGGTGGTGGGGGTCTGCAGGAGCGGCATGTTCACAGAAAGTCTCTCTGCGGCTCTTTATCTGTGGAGCTGGCAGCACTTCAATGCGGGCCTTATCACCATAATGGACGCAGAGGAGAGGACACACTCAGCACATAGCCGAGCAGCGTGCACATGAATGAACGCATGAGCGCTGGGTCTTTCTTACCTGTGTGTAGCTAGAGAGGGTTACTGTCAGATTCGCCTTCAGTGCGTGACGTCCTTCACTTTAAAGACTTTCTATGCTGTTTGGGGCTCTCACAGCCTGCTCGAGTGAATAACTGACTTGTGTGGTCAACAAAAAAGACATCGAGGGTTAAAGAAATGAAAGAATATATGAGAATAGGAGGGTTGAGAAGAGGAAACAAGACGATTCCAAGTTCAGATAGGGACGCAACTCGAGGGCAAGGAACCAGAAAAAATGCAACAAAAATGGACGAGTAAGAGTTGACAGAAACAAAAATAATGCGACGCGAGGAGGAAGTGAGTCTGGCCAATATAAACTGTTTTGCTCCAGCCCCATTAACACGCGATGTGATGTTTTAGCAGCGTACAAGAGGAGTGTAAGCATTTGTAAACAACTAGAACAGAGAAGAGGAATACATGGAAATGTGTGCAGTTTTATGTTTTGGAATCAAGCCCACAAGAAGAAACAGCCAGGCCTCTGACCTCGTCGGTTTTTTTCTTCCTCCAGCTGGGATCATCTGAGTCCTGTCTGTCTGTCAAAATGACTCCAGGCTTCTGCGGTGAAGACCATTGTGTCTGGGTCAGTTTGTGCTTTTGTGGTAGAATAAGTTAAGAAGCATGCCCCTTCAACAAGTCATCCTCAAAAGGCCGTGAGGACATGGAGACGAGGGGAAACGGAGTCCAGGAGACAACAAGGCGCTGGTTGTTTACCCCCGTGGCAANAAAATAAGTATTTGGTCACCTACAAACAAACAAGATTTCTGGCTCTCACAGACCTGTAACTTCTTCTTTAAGAGCCTCCTCTGTCCTCCACTTGTTAACTGTATTAATGGCAACTGTTTGAACTCGTTATCAGTTTAAAAGACACCTGTCCACAACCTCAAACAGTCACACTCCAAACTCCACTATGGCCAAGACCAAAGAGCTGTCAAAGGACACCAGAAACAAAATTGTAGACCTGCACCAGGCTGGGAAGACTGAATCTGCAATAGGTAAGCAGCTTGGTGTGAAGAAATCAACTGTGGGAGCAATTATTAGAAAAAAGGAAGACATACAAGACCACTGATAATCTCCCTCGATCTGGGGCTCCACGCAAGATCTCACCCCGTGGGGTCAAAATGATCACAAGAACGGTGAGCAAAAATCCCAGAACCACACGGGGGGACCTAGTCAATGACCTGCAGAGAGCTGGGACCAAAGTAACAAAGGCTACCATCAGTAACACACTACGCCGCCAGGGACTCAAATCCTGCAGTGCCAGACGTGTCCCCCCGCTTAAGCCAGTACATGTCCAGGCCCGTCTGAAGTTTGCTAGAGAGCATTTCGATGATCCAGAAGAGGATTGGGAGAATGTCATATGATCAGATGAAACCAAAATAGAACTTTTTGGTAAAAACTCAACTAGACGTGTTTGGAGGAGAAAGAATGCTGAGTTGCATCCAAAGTACCTACAACACATCATCTGCAAAGGGACCAGGACGACTGATCCGTGTAAAGGAAAGAATGAATGGGGCCATGTATCGTGAGATTTTGAGTGACAACCTCCTTCCATCAGCAAGGGCATTGAAGATGAAACGTGGCTGGGTCTTTCAGCATGACAATGATCCCAAACACACCGCCCGGGCAACGGAGGAGTGGCTTCGTAAGAAGCATTTCAAGGTCCTGGAGTGGCCTAGCCAGTCTCCAGATCTCAACCCCATAGAAAATCTTTGGAGGGAGTTGAAAGTCTGTGTTGCCCAGCGACAGCCCCAAAACATCACTGCTCTAGAGGAGATCTGCATGGAGGAATGGGCCAAAATACCAGCAACAGTGTGTGAAAACCTTGTGAAGACTTACAGAAAACATTTGACCTCTGTCATTGACAACAAAGGGTATATAACAAAGTATTGAGATGAACTTTTGTTATTGACCAAATACTTATTTTCCACCATAATTTGCAAATAAATTCTTTAAAAATCAGACAATGTGATTTTCTGGATTTTTTTTTTCTCATTTTGTCTCTCATAGTTGAGGTATACCTCGGATGAAAATTACAGGCCTCTCTCATCTTTTTAAGTGGGAGAACTTGCACAATTGGTGGCTGACTAAATACTTTTTAGCCCCACTGTATGTCCTAACAAATAGGTCACCATATAGCTTGAGCTACATCATCCATAAGTCGATGCATGTTTCTTTTTGCGTAGTCGTATTGTAGAAACAACATGTTTTTGTTCTGAAACGCTGCTCACAACAAGGTCAGATAATTATCGTGAATAACCAAATCAAGATTTCTGGAAAGAGACGTTGTTGTTGAATTTCTTCAATATTGTTTTTTTAGAACTTCCTTCTATTCTTCGCTATGTCCGAGCGAACACAGACGGCCAAATATCTCCAAGACTCACGCAGACAATCCAGCATAGTGGAAACAACATATTGTAGATTTTTGAGAATTTTTCAATTCTTAATTGTAATAATTCTGTCACAGTGTAATCCTCAATGTCTGTTGTCATTTCCTGCATATTTTCTGTCTTCATTTGCGGTTATTGGATAATTGTATTGCAAGGAATAGTTGTCTTTTGTCTCATTTAAGTGGGATCAAACCAGCGATTCCTCCCGTCTACTCCAGCAACAATGCTCTGCCTTTGTCCCTCTCTCTTATTTGACACAGATTAGTTTACCCTGGCAATGAGAAACGCTGTCTTTTTCCTTCAGGGAGACGTGGGGCTTAATGAAAACAGATTGCAGGAGTGGAAACATGAAATGCTTGCCAAGATTTTAAATCTCAGGCAAAAAACTTGAGGCACAAAAACTGATTGCACTGAAATTGTGATTACAGGGACTAAATGAAAAAGGGTTAGGAATTGTATTGTGTTCTTTATCTCAGATATAGCTGATGAGTCAGTATAAAGATTGAAACCACAAACAGGCTGGATTAATTGTAGCATCAAATATGCTGTTCCCATTCATTCAAGCTGTTATCGCTCACAGAGGACAGGTGATTGCTGTTTCACGACAGAGATTTGCCTCATTGCAACGTCACCCCTCCACAACCGGGAATGTCCCTTTCCTCTTATCACTGGGAAGATTTTGTTCCTACGTCAAATCGGCATCTTGCTAACGTCACAACAAACGTAAGGCTGTCGAGTGTGTTTTGGACCAGAGGCCTGAAGCTGCGGCCAAGTTAGAGCTAAGATAAACAACAATGAGAACGGCCATGTTTCGAGAAAAGGAGTAGACCAGAACTCGAAGCACTTGACCTTTTCCTTGTTGCTGTTTGGGTTTGGATATTGGCCAGACTTTGGAACCAGGCTATTAACAGGAACTCAGACTTTTCACATGTTCGCAGTATTTAATGAGGACATATAATGCTCATTTTAAGGTTCATATCTACAGGAAAGAAAAACCCCAAAAGCATTATAGTTTAATATAAAAGATTACTTTTTGGTTAACACTGACTGTTTAGTGCCATGACTTTGGATTATCTCTGTGTGTGTGTGTGTGTGTGTGTGTGTGTGTGTGTGTGTGTGTGTGTGTGTGTGTGTGTGTGTGTGTGTCTAACTCCCCGAGCGATGGTCCTGCGGTGTGTCCTGCTGCTTCTCTTATCACACCTCGCTCCCATATGGCTATTGTGTCTACAATCTCCTTCACTTTATCTAATCCGCTGTCTCTCGACCACAAGTCCCTCAGGTTATACTTTTATTCGCTTGATCTTGAAAGCCTTTCATCCCTATGCAAAGCTGGGAAAACAAGTTGGGAGCGTGCCTGATAAAACATGTATTTTCAGTTTTGGTTCATATCATGTTCGTCTTGTCAACCTGGCCATATTGCATTTGGGTGTTTCCGCAGCAACAGGCTGTTAACTGTTAAACAAATACTAATTTGGATGACTTCCTCATATGAATATCCCACTTAAGATTTATTTTAATAATCCCTTGCATCATTCTTGCTTTCCTCCTTATACTCTCTTTCAATAAAAAATAGTTCCCTTTGAGTCATGAACTTGACCTTTTCCTACCCACGAGTTTGTCACCCGATTTACCAATCAGGTGACAATGTAGCCCCTCACCTGACACCATGAATGTGTGTGTGTATCTTGAACAGCATTCATCACCACCTCCTAGGACCTTTTCCCTATTTTGGTGAAATAATGCACAGCACCTTCACTTCCTCTAAAAGTACACTGGTTGAAAATAAAACTCAGAATAAATACAATAAAATCGGTCATTCCTAATATTATATGTTTAGAAATGCATCTCTTCAGCAGCATCCACACCATTAGTTTCCCTGCAAAGGGTCAAGATCAACACCGGTCCACCTTAAGAGCTTTATGCATGCAGTTCATCATTTTTGCCTGCTGGTGTCAGCGTTGCACCATGGGAAAATCCACTTCAGCCTCACTCTGGAGCCAAGAGGAGGGTCTGGCTTTTAAGGTGGCTCATGAGGGTTGAGGTATCAGTGTGGAAGCATCACACAGTGTGTTTTATTAAAGTATATAGACTTTTATGCAGTTCCAGATGTGTGCCTCTGCCTGTATCCTTGCATTGCCTCCGTGTTTTTTTCCGCTTCCTGTGTGTGTTCATGTCCTATTCTGCTCAAGCACAGCAGTGCTGGCTGTGTCTTGGCGCGGCATGAGGCGGCTGACACAGCGAAAGCAGCTTACAGCTCCTGGTCCCTGCCTGGTCCTGGCTGGGCCGGGTGGCGAGCTCCTGGGGGCCCTCCCGGACTGCCACCAACAGGGCTTTATCGGCCCCCGAGGATTACTGAGATTTCATCAGGGTCCGGGCTTGCCTGCAACACACACACACACACACACACACACACACACACACACACACACACACACACACACACACACACACACACTCATGCATGCATGGTATGCACACATGCTCAGAGAAGTAGGGAATTGCTTCTCACTTAGGTGCTGAACTGAATACAAAATATCTAAATGATTTTTCCAGAACTGTTTATGTTTAAAGAAATTGCGTCTCCAGTTATACCATGCCTCTGTAGAGAGACTCTGTGTGGAGAGAAAGCCAAACAGCAACAGTTGCTAAGGCCTCCTATGTACATAGATGCTGCCATGTGTGTGTGTATGTGTGTATGTGTGTGTGTGTGGCAGTGGAGGTCAAAGGTGATTGGCATTATAGGTCAAAGCTTCTCTGGGTTAGTAACTCCAGGTCAGCAGAATAACATCAGACAGTCCTGACTTCATCTTCTTCTTCTCTGTACATCTTTGTTCGTGCACCCTAAATACGCCCCCTAAGGTTTATGGCGGTGACATCATGGCGTGGGGCGTTCAGTCCGGTTCAGTCACTAAAAGATTAAATCCACCATATTTCAACAACATAATGCAACCGTTTTTATATTTAATAGTAGATTGCACATGTAGAATGAAGTTATTATTTATGTATACCACAATTATATTCATATGACAGATTTAGAAATAAAAAATGTTACACTTACTAGTATTGAGTATATAAAAAAATCTGGTAGCCTACTTGAGTATTTTCCCATTATGGTACTTTATACTTTTACTCTAAACAAATTTGTAGGCAAATGATGTACTTTTTACTTCACTACATTTATTTGACAGACAGCCTATAGTTACTAGTTACCTTGAAGATTTAAATTATTAACACAAAATATAATTCAGCTAAAATATTATCATATATTATTATAGGCTAAGCTAAACGGTAGTATATAAAGTAATTAAAACAAATCCCACGTTTACCAAGTACTTCAGCAAATAAATCTGAGTACTTCGTCTGCCTCTGGTTGTAATCGTAATACATGTTGTTAATGTACCTGCACGCTCGGGGACACAAATCAAACGCACCCAGGATAGCTGATACAGATGAGCTACCTCTGCTAAGCTAGCTGAGCTAACATGCTAATAAGCAAACCGTTGTGCCTCCAGCGGAGACTTTATGCATTCATTTCGCAATTACTACCTTGAGTGAGGTTTGTCAGGCTTTTACCTGCTGTTTGTCACAACAACACCAGATGTCATATTTCAGATTGAGGTACACTTTTCCAGCAAAAAATAGCTTAATGTGAATCTCTTTTTGCTTAAATATGTTTTTATGGGCTGCTTTGGATCTCAATGTTTATACTTTATATTTATGCACTTTATTTTAAGACAACATGATATCCATTGCTTTTAAACCTGTATCTTGGCTTAGCACTTTTTTGCAAGTAATTTAGCTTTGAGTAAAGTTTTAGTACTCTTTCCATACCTGATATTTGCATTTACACATGCATTTTTCTACTTCTCACATCTCTTCAGTCCCATTCGTCTCCTTCCAAGTGAACCCTGGCCTGCTGAACTTGAAGTGCACTCATTGAAAATGACTCCAAGAATGACGTTGAAACAGGTGAGTACAATAACAAACCCATTGTCTAAAGTAAAAATATCAAAACACTGCAAGAAATGTGTTGTGCATCTGTTTTTGCTTTAATTTGTGTTGTTTCGGGCTGCTTTAGAGTGATGTGTGTATTTGTGATTACTATAGCAGGTTATTTAACTTTTGTGGCCTCAAAATGCTTGTTTGTTATCAAAGTTTTACCTTTTTTTCTGGTAAATTCTTGTAAGGCTATACTGAGGAATGTGATGAAATGGCATATAGACTGGCTTTTATAGAAGAGGAATCAATGTTGTAATGGGTATACCTTATATTTATGCACTTTGTCTTGAAAGACATCATCATATCCATTGCTTTTATAAGTGTGTCTTTGACTTTTTTGCAAGTACTTTCGCTTTGAGTAAGCACACTTTCCATCCCTGATATTTAGTCATGCATTTTTTGACTTCTCACATCACTTCAATCCAACTCGTCTCCTTCCAAGTGAACCCTGGCGTACTGAATGTGTAGTGTGAGTGAGACCCCGGCTTGAAGCAGGGAAATAGCCAGGAAAGTTTGCATTGATTCAAACAGCTTTATTCTTCATTCCCAGAATGTTTTTATCCTGGTCCAACATTTTGCTTTTAGCTTGTACAAAATAGTTAAATAAGGCTTGCATCACAAATCAGACGTGTAATGGTCAGTAACTCAATAAACTAAATAGCTTGCAAGTCCATTAAAATAACCATCAAGTAGTTCAAGTAACACAGTGACTGACATTTCACTTCTTATTCCAACAAACATAATAAAGTAGGTCAGGTCTGACTGAGGGTTTGTGTGTCCTAGTGCAAGTATTTCACCCCCTTTCTCTCAAAATCTTTACCTCATTCGCCTGTTGACTGCAAGTTTACTTAACCTTGATTTATGCCTGCGAGTGGTGCATGTCTAAACTGGCCTGTCTGTCAGCTTCAGAGGCCTCTCCTCCTGCACCCTCTGAACATCCACTCTGTTCCTGCAGTCTGTGGTTATTGAACATCTCATGACTAGCTCTTTCTGGCTTTGTCTTTATTCCTCAGGTGACAAATGTAGATCAAACGCGGCTGAAAAGATAACATTGAATCGTTCCGGTGTTTCTCTGTCTGTGAATATCCGTCTATGTTTATGGATGTTTTTTTGGTCTGCCTATTTTTATGGCTTTTTGTGGAGTGCGCGAGACTCTGCGTGTGTGTCTGTGTATTTATGTCTATGTCTGTGTTTGAGTCTGAGTCTGTTTGTTCGCTCTCAGGTGTGACCATGCAGCTTGGCATTGTGTAGCACTCGACATTTCTGGCCTCTGATGCTGTGATCAGGCTATTTGGCTCAGGGATATGTGGCAAGTCTCTCCTCTAAAAAAACATCTAAATGAAGATTTTGCAAACTTCAGATATTTATATTTTGTGCAATTGTATTTCACCCTGCATCTTTTGAATGAATAATATTAGAAATCTTAGTTTTGGCTACATATATTATGCCTTTACCATCCAGAACAGACATCATTGTCAAAAAAATATGTATGCCTCCACACCAATATAATGGAGGTGAATAAGACCTTATTAGGGGCTTATAGCATTAAAGAACTTAAAATGTCCAATAGGTAACGTTCTGTGGCTTTTTTATTCCTTAGTGCATCACATATTTTATTCACATCAGTTATTCCATAGTTGATTTGTAATAATTTGCAAAGTGAAAAACCTCTTAATGCATACTTAAACGTATTTGTTCGTGTGGTTGTGTGTGTGTGCTCGATGGCAGATTTTAATCTCTAAAAAAAGTGCTTATGGTGTCTGCGATGTGGCGATAGAAACCCAAACTCTTTATATCAATACTCACTGAAAGGCGAACGCTTTGTAATCATGGTTTTGGGGGGGATTTCCTGCCATTATCCATAAAACATCATCTCTTCCTATTTGAAAGGCGTTGTTTGCACTGTTTTGAGGCCCTTTAGCGGTGCTACTTAGAGGCAGTCATTAAGAAGTATTACTCCCTCATTGACTGATATACAGTATGAATGGAATATCTTAACTTCTGAGGTATTGTAATTACAGACCGCTCCCATTACTTCATGCTATTGATGCTCAGCTTTGACTGAGTAATCTGGCTGTTCAGCAGAGTTTGACTCGTCTTTGTTGGCCGATTTGCGCTGACGCCATGTCACATAAAGCCTTTTTTTTGTGCAGTCTCTTTTATATGAAATAGAGTGGGTGCTCTTAAGCTTGATTATAGGTGCAGCAGCGATGCAGCTAAGCGCTAAAGTGGCAGAATGAGAGCACACACTGCGCCTTCTTTGTTAGGAAAGATCTCTGGCTTTCATGCAAAAGGTTACAAAGGAGGGCCACAAGCTATGATTGCATGAGGCAATTATTTAAATTTGTCTACAGCAGTTGGGACTCGTCTGTTAACCAAACAACTTGTTGTACAGTCGAATCCTTATTTACAGAGCAATTTATACAAAGCATTTTAGGAAATAAACTATCCTCTCCTTCATGATCCCACCTCTCTGTACCCTCCTGTCTTCATACAGGCTCTTTTTATTCCCCTCTGCATTCATTAGTTGTCTATTTTCTCTCATCCTCCTCCTCCCGTTTTCACTCATACCGTTCCTGGCTTTTTCACGAGAGACAATAGCCTCATTGTGACGCCGTTTTTCGTGGGTGTGTGTTGGACCACACAAGACTGCAGAGGAAAACGTGTGCATCCCTCCCTCCTTTCTCTCTACCTGGCTATATAATCACCGCTTAAATCACCAGGCTCTGACAGCCTGTCACCTCGCAGCTTAGATAGAGGAAATACCTCAGGGACTTACATATCCTTTAAGGTGTGCATACATGTCTGTGTGTGTGTGTGTGTGTGTGTGTGTGTGTGTGTGTGTGTGTGTGTGTGTG
The DNA here is from genome assembly GCF_000735185.1 of Notothenia coriiceps. Taxonomy (NCBI): domain Eukaryota; kingdom Metazoa; phylum Chordata; class Actinopteri; order Perciformes; family Nototheniidae; genus Notothenia; species Notothenia coriiceps. The sequence continues at coordinate 311,098 of NW_011356287.1, forward strand.
TGTGTGTGTGTGTGTGTGAGGGGGAAACAATAGGGGCATTAGGTACCTGCCTCATCCTGGTTATGAGTGCAGAGAGGGCGTGGGTGACATGCACACAGGCTCTATTGTGCATTGTTTTTACATGCATGGCTGGGTGTTTTGGTGATGGATGGAGCACTTTCTGGCAGCGAACGCAGCGCCACATTGGGCGGCTCATTTCACACAGAACCTGTGAAGTGAGCACGGAATCCAAAACTAACAGCTGATGGATGACAGGCGTGAATCGGACGCAGCATTTGTCACCGTTTACCACATGAAAAGGTTAGCTAAGGGTCATCGCATGTGAAATAATGTTTGTCATGGTTAGCGTTAACACAAGGTAACAAATCACTGATAAATGACTTTTAGCTGTTGCAATGTCAATAGCAATCCTTTGGTCCACTTTTTTGTTAATAGTACACTATGGAGTTTTCCTAATTGTCATCAATAGACCTTTTATTTATCCCGAAGGGGACATGTGGTTGGTCACTCCATATATACATACACACATTTTTCCTGTGATGGAAAGATTTTTAGAACCAAAAGCTACCAGTCCACACTCCGTATCTTTGGTCCGATCAAGACTTGAACCGGCAACCCTTTGGTTTCAAGCCAAGTCTTTACAGACTGAGCTACTGCCCTTAATCATGAGAAATGTGGCATCAATCAGTTTTATACCAGCAATACCTTCTAAATCTGTCCGCTTTATAAAAGTTGGATCACGTTTGTTCCTGCAGGACGAAGAGCTCAATGGAGATCAATTAAATATTATATAATTATAGGTGGAATGTACTTTAGAGCAATATTGACTTTCCTCATGTCCAAATGAAGCCGAATAGGCGCTGAAAGATTACATATATATTTATAGTTTGTGTGCATGTGTTTGTATGTGCACGCTGAAGGCCGTGCGACCATAAATCACACGATGTAGTGCAATGTGTTAAAGCTGAGAAAACAATGGTTCATCGTGTACCTATACTCAGGCACAAGGGCAGTGCGCTTTAAAAAGGGGTTCAACGTTAAAAAGGCTAAATCAGAACCGGCTTCCTGAGTCTGGATCAGAGCTAATTAGAACCGTACCGGTTATCCTAAAGCACAAACGCTGTATTATTGTTAAAACTTGTAAAAATATCTGAAAGGACCGGGGGTGAACTTCATTTCTGAGAAGGCAACCGCGCAAAGAAGCACTTTAAACTTCAACATAACATGCAATTAACCTGCCAGCACGGCAGAGGCTTTAACAGGAGAGCCGTTTCTCCTTATATAGGCATGAGAGCGGCCTTCAACTGGCTTTAGGAACACATTACCCCCGCCTCAGGGCATCCACAGTGTATAAATCAGTGTGTATTTGTGGTAAATGTCGGGTTTACGCTGCGTCTAAGTGCCCCTCTTCCGAGTAAAGAAGTCTCATGTACTGTTTTTCCTGCTGTCATGTTAGAAAATAGTTTATATGTGAGCATAGGAAGTCTTTTTTTTGTGTGTGTGTAGCTACGGTGGCCGACAGGTGCATGTGTATTGGCCAAATTGTGTTTTTATCGGCTCTGAAGCTGCAGCGTGTTTTTCCTACTGTGTGTGTGTGTGTGTGTGTGTGTGTGTGTGTGTGTGTGTGTGTGTGTTGAACCTGGTACATTTCCATCATTTGGAAAGTGGTGAATATCCTTTCATAAAAAAAACTGTCTCATCATTGTATGGAAGTGAACATTTTTGAAAAATAATTAATTTTCATCTAAGAAAAAAACACAGTTTGATGTTTAGTCGAGGTTAACATTTAAACACACTGTGTCTTTGCATGGGTGTGTGTGGACGAGCTCTGATTTCTTCACTGTGAGCCTGACACTCTCGGGAAGTACTCACTCAACGGGCCCGAGGCGAGTAAACACCTCACAAATCTCTAATGACTACTGTCCCGTTTCCCTACCAACCTGCTCTGTTTTGGTTTCTGCAGCGATGGCAGAAAACCCGTCATTAACATCTTTCCCGGGGCAGGAGGATTGATAACAATACGCCATTGTCCAGACATGGCATGAGCTGGAAGTGTTAATAACAGATTTAAAAGCACAATGGTGGCACTATCTCTCCAGGAATGTGTGATTGTCTCGGCATCTTTTGTCAACTGGAGGAAGGGAAAACAGCAGCAGCCTTGTATCACCGGTCAAACACCGGGAGGCGTTCACTGTTTCTGACAGGTCCTGATATTCAGGCGTGAGGCAGGCGCCACATATCAAAGGAGAAGGTTTACACTCGCAGGTAACATATTGTGTTTCTGAGAAGGATTGGAATATTTAGCTGTGAGCTTTCTGAGCTGGAGTCTATACTGCTGTGTTTTCCTCTTTATGCAACAGTAACTGGCTCTTTAAGGCTCAGGAGCCTCTGGACTTGTCAGGGCAGACTTCAAAAGAAGGGCTTTGAAGTTGTCCGCCATATGGGATGCTGAGATGGATTTGAGTGTACTAGCTGCACAGGGATCTGAAGCAACATCTGTCCTGGGAGCAATGCATTTTAATCAGCTCTTCAATACAAGTAACACTAAGGCTTCGTAGCTGCCATAACGTCGTCATTTGTGTGTGTGTCCCTTTCCTGTAGTGTGTTATATAGGTTTGTTTGCATGTAAATGGTCTGCAAAGGTTAAAATCCCTAAGTTTCCCCAACCTGAAATCTGAATAAAATGTGTAAATATGTCACCGAAAAGTTGCACTACACAAATATGACCCTGAAAATGAGCATAATGTCCTCTTAAACACTCTTCCACACATTAATGAAGTCAACCTTTTGTTTGTATCACGAGATGAAATGACTAATACATATGAAACTAACGGTGAACCTGTCCTCGATTGTTGCAACATAATAACAGAGAAGACACTTTTTCATTAAACCACAGTAAACAAAGCAAACGCCTGGCAGAAGAAGGATATTAAATAGAAATAAAAACAGTATATCTCTGATCACTTGTTGAGTCATTTTCCTTTGACTATGTGTGTTGTGCCGTAACACTAAACCATAACCACGTACATCCTGAGTATCAGAAGAATAGCACACGAACTACAAAATACTTTATGGTTTTTATAGCTAAAGTCACGGCGTAGTGTCAGAACATTATTATTTTAGCAATTAGTGAGTCAAGTGGAGGTTTAGCGAGATGATGCTTCTCTTGTAACAGCCAACATCACAGTTCCTGATCATCCGAGCTTCAGATCTGATTGAATTGATATGTGAGCCAGCAACACTTCGTTAAAAACATGCAGAGGAGTCCCTTCAGCTGCGCCCCCCTCCCCACAAAACCACATAAATATAAAGCGAGGCTGTAATAAGAAGCATATGGAGGAGTGATAACTGGCCTTTACACAGTTTCTCTCCTCGTTCAAATGTACGCCACATCATAATCAAATCCCTGCTGAAAGTAACAATGCCTGTTTCCAAATGCAACACTTGCTTACAAAGCACATGTTGACGCTGGCGCCAGAGCCCTGTGGGTACCAGCTCCACTCTCACTCTCACACACACACACACACACACACACACACACACACACACACACACACACACACACACACACACACACACACACACACACACACACACACACACACACACACACACACACACACACACACACACACACAAATGGTTTCTTTTGAATTATTAGCTGTTATAAACGCGTCTGTGGTGCAACTGGGACATTACACAACAATGTGTTTGGCATGTAAACATATTACACCATACCATCTGCACTTATTCCTTAACCTAGGCTCCGGGACAATGCGACCAACAAGGGCCCTGTCATCGACGACTTTGTCAAGCAACAGCTTTTATATATTTTCTGGTTCATGTCTATTCTATTGGTTTTTAATTAGTCGGAGCTTGGGGTAATTTGTGTTAAAGATTTGCCCGACGGATAGGATACCTGACCTAACTGTACTTTCATTGAAAGTGGCTTTGATTTACATCCGGTATGCAAAAGCGCTGATCCTCTGTGTTGAACTGAAGCAGGATGGTTTTGGGTGCTGTAGCATTGTGTGGTCATTCTCTGTCGCATGTGCATGGCTCTACAGGTGCATCTGTTCCCTGGGCAGCACTCATTATACTCAGGAAATGATTTAAAGCCATGGGCGCTGGCGGAAGGAGGGATGGGATTGATATCTCGCTCAGCGTCAGACTCGCAGCTTTGGAGTGTTTGATATTACAGGTGGCCCTGGGACACGCTGAGGAGTCATGTGTCCACCGCTGACCCCGCAGTGATGCAAGGTGGTGAAGTTCTGTGTGTGTGTGTGTGTGTGTGGTTGAGAGAGTCGTTTTTAAAGGAACACGTAAGCCAGGCTTTGGCAATCCAGTTGCATGAGAGCATCCTAAACTCAATGATTTTTTATTCAAGAATGTTGACATACCATGCATTCAGATGATGGTATTCCCCAATAGTATTAATAACATTTGCTGCTTAACAATACCTTGTTTCTTTGAGATTTATTGAGCATATGCACGTCTTACATGGAGTTTGGAGGTCAGGGAGGGATGCTTGAGAGGGGGCAGCACATTTTGGATGGATGATGTTTGTTAGGAAGGAGTTTCCGAAAGTGAGAGTGAGAATAAGAGTAGGGGGGAAATGTTTCAATACGGCACCTTAGCTTCATCACCCCCTATTGTATTGAAAAAGGCGTGATCTTAGTTCCTAGCATTCATTTTGAGATGCCACAATTGCATGAGGTATATAAAACTCCTTCCTTACTAACAGTGCTTATTGAAAACAAAAAGTAATATCTTTCAACAATACACACTCTTACTTCCTCCATCTGCTGTGTGGCTACAATGCACACAAACTTCAACACAGTATTAAGAAGTGCTGCCTCTCTGCACACACATGTTACATAAGGCTAAAGCTGCCCCTCTCCAGCTATCAATGACCTCGTAAGTTACATAACAGCAGTGTGAGTACGTGTGTGGAGACAGAAAAGAAAGAAAGAGAGGGAGAGGGGGCTGTGGAGCCGTATATTAGCCTCCAGAGGCAGAAGCACACAATGTTCAGTATTGACCTGCATGTGCGCTTCAGTGATTCCAGCAGCCTGATGTTTGTACCTCTTGGCCTCGGTGTCTCCATCTGAATTCCCCGGCACACGCTGGGCTGGGTGAGCTTCCTGCTCCTGGCGCCAAACCAAAAGACATCTAATAGCATGAGCAAATGGGGATTATCTACAGCGCTTTTAAGTAGATAAAGGCTCCGGGAATATGGAGTTTACCAAACACCTGCCGAGGGACTCAGCATTTGACCACTGCTGGTTCCCTTGTGTCAAAGTCAATTATTTTTTGTTATTTCTTTGTGGTTGTTAGCCTGAAATAAGGTAGTTAATCAATTAATGTTGATATTAATGTTAAAAACCCCATATTGAGAAGTTATGACTGTTTCTCTCAGCAGTTTTCTGTAAACTGTTTCCCTGCTGTTGTCACCCAGCCATCCACTCTCCCTCTATCTCTTCCTCTTTCCTCTCGGCCGCGCTGCATGTCCGCACAACAAAGCATCTTCACAGCGTAGATATGATTATGTATCTTGGCAGAAGCAGCGTCACGCATACATCAGTGTGTTTATGAGTGCATGCGTGCATCACACCGTGTCCTGGTTTGACGAGAAGAAGAAGAAGCAGAAGCAACTCATGGAACACTTGACAGAAGATATATACTTTTTCCAGAGGAGAGGGAAACAATGGCAGCCGCCAAAAGGATACACAATGAGGCCTGCGAGAGCCCTTTCTCCTCTCTATCGATTCCTCCGCTCCAGGTAGACCCAGCTGTGAACCCATGAGCTCCACTGGACCCATTTCTTTCATTTTTACGGTTCTTTTAACGTGACAATAACCTCTCACAGCCAGGCTATCTCCCTGCCATGTGCTGACTCCATTTCTTTAACCAGATAGGCAGAACTTCTCTTTATTCCTCAACCATCCCAGCTTGGCTAAGCCTTTTCTTTTGTAACTCTCTCCCACCCCTCCCCTTCCTCTGAGCTCCCTCCCTCCCCCCTTCCTTCCCCGTCCAGGTAGGTCTTAAGTGCCAGGCGGAGGAGCACACTGTTCCTTTGTATTTCCTTGAGTCTAGATAACAGCCGCAGCCACTCACCAACACATCAGCTGCCTCATTTCTTTACATTCACATAATTGGGATTATGTGAAGTCTTCACAATGGGAAGTAATGTCTAATCCCTCTAGACATCGGACTATACAGACTTTCACGGGTACTTTTCTTACATTGTATCCTGATTTAAAAACAGCTTTAATCTTCTTTAGTATTCTGGGAAGAAAAGGAGTATTTTAGGTGGATTTCTACTTCAATGTGTGATTTCTTTGCGTCAGCTTCTGCACATGCTCACTTGGTTGCGTTTCCTTTTCGGGGGCGGCACGGATGATGCATTACCAGCTGGTCCCGCTCCACTCGGCCCCTCCTCCTGACAACGGTTGCCTAGTGCCACAACTGGAGCCCATCACCAGGGCGGGCGAGCAGCCAGCCTGCCAGATGTGAAGGCCTTCTCCACGCTCTCTGTAATCCAGGCAGAAATAAAAACTTCACGTTCACCGATATCTAAATGCTTATCAAGGAACAAATTCTCCTTGGAGAATACACTGAAGAACATGCTGATTTTGTTTCCAGACCTCTCTGTTTGCAGTCCAAACCTAAGAGTGACCTTGTAGTGGCCACAGATTCCCCCGGTGGAAAGCAGTCTCCTCCAGGACCCTGCTATTAGGGGCGTTGTGGGGCAGAGTGGCGACATGTTAATGGCACACAGACACAGAGAAGGCTGCAGACCCCTGCACCGAGAACACAGCTGACTGCAGGGAATATCAACTCTTAAAGTTAGAAGCTGACAGCAGCCACCACAGGATGGTTTGGGTTTGTGTTGGCAGTTTGATTATATCAAATATTTCCTTGCTGTTTTTTCAATAAGCAATGTGAAGCATTTTACCATCTATAAAAAATGGGGGAGCCTCGTTTTTACCGCTTTTTTCTTAATTTAATACGGACCAGTTGGTCCAATTTGAACAGAAATCTGGTGGATTGGTTTACACCATACAACTGAAAAACATTTTGTTTATTGAAACAAGTGGTTATAGTTAAGGAATAGTTTAACATTTCGAAATAGGCACATTTTCTTTATTGCTGAGGGTTGAATTAAAAGATCGAATTTGAATATAATACTACCCCTTGCAGCCATTTAGCCTAGCTTAGCATTAAGTACGTTTTCATTTAGAGAAAAAAGGCTGAGCACGTCACTAAAGAACTTGGGTATAGTAGCTTTTAGTCAACTATTTTCAGCAGCGGATTGTGCATGTACAGTACGATTGACTTATCTACACTGTGTATTCAGGGCTCTGATTACGTGTTTTAAATAGTGTTTGGACAAGTGGGAAGTATTGGACGGACAATGGCCAGCATTATCCATTAAAACTTTTTCTACAGTGAGTCAAGTATTGCTAGGCTCCCATGAACTACTTTAGCAGGATTAGTAATTATGTCAATTGTATTCAAGGTCATTCTCCGAAAAGTGTAACTAGCAAAACAGATTTGGGGTTATTGGATAAACTTCCTGAGGCCCTGAGAGGATGTGTACTCAAGCTAATAAGTCACCATTTCCGACATTTGCAGTGTACTTTGGTTATACTCACTGTTTATGTTTCCCTCACGTTTCCTCAAGAGTGTACAAAGCTGCTTCGGAAATAAGTTACCCAATCTGTAAATTAAAGACAAAACAAGTCAATAGATCCAATCCTGCACGATGATGTCATTTCCAAGAGGCCAAAGGTCATGATGATGTGGCCACCAGGCAATCCATCTGGACTACCTCCTTGTAAACACACGGGTTAATGGGCTGGTGGCCACACATGCACACAGCTCTTGGTCAATGGGGCACCACGAGTCGTACTCTGATGATAAGAAAACCACTGCTGCCCAATGATCCGGTTACAACTGTCCAGGTCAAGATTGATAAATGGCTGCCATCTAACCGTATCATTGTTTCAAGGCAACAAGACAGTTCAAAGAAGGAGTTTAGAAGATCTAAAGTGGGTACCATCAGATAAGCTTGTTAATGAGCCCTGTCAGAAGTCGCGTCTGGCAACAGCTCACAAGAGTACCGGCGAGAAAATAGGACGAGCTGAAAAAGGAGTTTGAGAAAGTAACCAGATGCCCAGAGATTTAAAGTGGACCTATCATGCTATATTTGAATAATATATTATAGGGCCATACCTATATAAAACATGTCGGTGAATCTTTTTTTCAAAATATCAAATAGATTATGCATTTTAGCCATGCCTCATTTCGCTCTATTTGCTCTAATCCAGCCCTGTTTTCACAAGGGCTGATTCTGTGGCAAATGAGCTGCAGCTGACCACACCCCCCTGCAAAGGAGCGGGTCGAGGCACGAGCGTCACATGTTACCATGCTGTTACCATGCCACGCAACCTCTCATTCCCCCAGTGGCGAACCGTCAGGGCCTTCAAGGTATTCAGAGAATACCCTGGAACACTCAGATAAAACAAACAAAATATCGATTTAGTTATATAAATAAAATGTAATAAAATGTATATAAAATGAATAAATGAGAATGGTATCTCTGTTGTTGATCTGTAATATTACAGTGTTACGTTGATTTGTTTGTCCTTCTCGGACCATGCACTACCATTTCAGTGGTTTTGTGTTAGAAAAGAAAGCAACCAATCAGATCTTGTTCTGGGTCTCTGGGTAGAATATCCTTCAACCAAGGTATTCTACATCCTTGATAGAATGCCCTGGCCGTTGCACTGAATGAGAGCGTACGTTTGGACTGACAGTTTGATCAACCAATCATATATTGATTTGTAGCCAATGGGCGTATTCTTTCAGAGTTTCCCTCGGTTCCAGGGTCTTCTAGAAGGCCCGCTTGTTCACTGGCTCGAGACAGAGGAATTCATTCATGCCGTTTTATTGCTTTTAACTTTGAAATGAAAAGTGAAACAGGTGAAGATGAAGTTGTTGCGGAATTGTTGTGAGTACCCTTTTCGCGGAGGGGGGGGGGGGTGTGTGTGTCTACAGAAGGTCCAGTTGTGATAGACACGGTTCCCCTGATAGTTGGAGAGTTGCCCATATAGGCAGAGCTCCTGGTTTCTGACGCCAGACATATTTCAAATCTGTATCAGTCTGTATCAGCTCCGTTGCAGCCGTATAAAAGACGTGCATTTAGCATGATCGGTCCCCTTTAAATAACTTTATATACAAAAAAAATCTTAATTTAAAAGTGCAGTGGAAACAATGGTTGCCCTCAAACAGTCCAATCATCCTCATTTCCCAGAAATCATTGTGTTTGGTCACAGGCCATGAGCGGTCAAATATAAACAGAACTAGGTGATGAGTCACACGGCGCCCCTTTGTCTTAGAAACTTGCCAATGTAGCAACATCTACCCGTCAAGATATCCAAGAGGTTATGAAGTGGAAAATACTAGAATTGGTAGGTCAACAAACAGATTCCAAGCACATTGAATTGTCTGCATTGATTACAGTACAGTGTTGCTCTAAAACTGTGTCCTTTAGGTAACTGTCTGGTGGAAATCTAAGTAATACGTACATTGGTTTATACTTCTGGAAAGCCAAACGACTTCTTAAATGGAGCACATACTTTGTACTTTTTGACTGTTTGTCTAGGGAAAAAATGTAAGTCTCGCCTAAACTTGAAAGAATTAGCCACATCATTGCTTGAAAGTGAATTACACGGTTAATAAAAGCTGATATTTATGTCAAATGTTGACGTATATCGCAGTCTGGGTGGCCGTTTGCTTTAGCATCACTCCCCGTTAGTATGGCTGGTATTGCTAGTGCTTTGCTATGCTAACATCAAAGGCTTGCATAAGTCAGCTGGTGTTTGGCTCGCCGCTCATCGCACTGGCACGGCCAATTTTGAACTTCAGAAGCTCTGGCCTCGGTTTCACAAAGAAAGCAATGATGTCAAGATTTCTGGACGCACCGCAACATCACACCACTCTGAGGCTAAAAGCTCTGCTGAAATCTGGAGACGTAGGTGTGATCATAAATCAGAATTCCCTCACACTCTCTCACTCCTCGCTTACCTCTGCCCCTCACTTCTCTGCTTCAGTCTCCCGGCCTCTCTCGACCAGAGACGGCACATTTTAAACCCATTAGCGATCGGCCTGCCAGCTGTACATCAGCAGAAAACCATAAATTGTTTTATTGGATGAAGTTCCTGCAAAGTGATGAGCTCAGCGTTACCGATTCCCGGCATACCACTAGCTCATTGTGTGTGTGAAAGCGTGTCTCTTGTCAAGTATTTCAGAAAAATTCTCAGATATTTCCAGGTGCTCTTGACGTGCGATTTTGTCCCCTGTGCATTTGTCACGCCTTTATCCAGATCTGTGTCAGTAGGCTAGCAGCTGTATAGCATTCAAATTAAATGTTCTATGCAAATATTTGACTTTTCACTCATGAGCTTGCAAAACGAGGCTATTCCTCCAGGCTTGTGGTCGGTTAGCATTAAGAGAACCAGCAAATGTTTGCGAAAACTGCTGATTTATGGTATCTGAGCTACATGCCTTCTGTGTCTCTGCTACTGGTGGAAGAAGGAGCAGCTTGTGTGAAGTTGTTGACATTAGTACCCCCCCCAGCCCCTCCAAGTCACACAGCTGTGTGCAGTGCAAACACTACGGGCCCCCTTTGGGCCGCGTTGCCAGAGTAACTAAGACCACAACCAGGTGTACCCTTCGTCCTGCCGCTGCCCGTCAGAACGAAGCCCCTCTCGGTGAGTCAGGCGCTCCGTAAACGATGCCTCCTGGAGGTCACCATATGATGTGTTATCCAATAATGTCATCGACAATGAAAGGGGTTTTACAAAGCGATGTTCACGTGATGATGTGCGGGGTAACAGATGGGGATTTTGGTTGGTAACCCATAAAAGTTTCATTCCATGTGTTAGTGTTTTCCAATCGTTGCCTTGGAAATGGGATTCCCAAAAGATGGGAAAACCCCAGACCTTTTCCCAACCCTCCCCCCAAAACACACACACCATGCGTCCACTCTTCTGTGGAATAATATTTTGGTGCGTCAGCAGGATTGCCGGCTCCAGGGAGGAATGTTGTCACGGAGGACAGGTGCCTCACACCTGCATGGCCTGCAGTGTGTACGAGAAATATTCACTCCATTACGCCCCCACCGGAGACCTAGCAATCACTGGTTTGCGGCCGCTTTCAGCTGTACAATAAGAAGCCCTATAGCGATGGCAGTGGGTGTGAAATGGAATAGAAAATGAACCGTTAGAGGACTGTGTACGCCATTCATGCCTGTGGAAGAATACACACGGAGAGATGGAAAAGTTCACAATGAATCATGCTCAATATAGCAGGACTTGTACGTCGGTGATCAAACTCAAACTGTTTCATACAATGGGGCTTTAAAACAAGACGTTTACAGAGGAAATAACGGTCTTAAGCAATAAAACACGCCATCGCTCATTTTCAAGACTCTCCAGCTCAAGCCTTACTCGCTCTGGTAGGACCATTAGCATATAGGGGCTAACGTTAGCTAGACATTTCTGTGACAGTACTGAGGTAGTTTGCTGAGTGACGACTCTTCTCCACTTGTTATATCTCTCTTGGTCTGCAATGCTTTATTTAAGATTTTAAATTGGTCCTTTAAGTGCATGTCAAGTGAACTAATTCACCAAAAGGTCTTAATACCTGGCTTTAAAAATGTCCCTGATGGTGGTTTTTACGATGATTTCGTTCAAGGATTTGGAAGAATGGATCAGAATTTGAGTTGCATGACGCATACGATCCCTTATTCCATATGGCTTTTCACTTATAGACAATTACAGCTTTACATCTGGACCTACAGCTGCATTTCTGTCTCCTCCAGTGTCTCCACTTGCCAATTTGCCTCATTTAAAGTAGGTGGCTGAAGCTGAAGGTGTGTGTTAGGGGTAGATTTCTGCCATTCGGGGTCAATACTCAAGCCTGTTCTACCACTTATCCTTCATCCAAGAAACACAAACTTAGCTGCACTAAAGAGACTCCATGAAGCATATCATTTGTATCCAGAGATGACGTCTATTCCAAGGCAAACTCATGAAATATGAATACTATGGGGGCTTTAAATCTTCACCTAAATGGCTGCGTAGGAATTATCTTTTAATGTTATTGCTGAATAGCGGAACAGAACTGCGACTGTAAATCTGTGTTCCCCTAACTTCAACGCTAATCATTTAATTAAATATTTGTTGCATGTTAACATGGAGCCATGTTCTACGACTAGAGTACGGTGTTTCCCGGGTTCAACACGAGGTGAACCCAGCCTTTTAGGGCAGGAATACTTGAAAACCAAAACATGTTTGTGTGCTGGGGTCGACCCATACCGAGAGGGAGAGCAGGGGATAATGAATCAGCTGAGGTTTATGAGAAGCATACATACAGTCTGGAGCAGGTTGTTTTAAGGACACAGAAAGAAAGGGAATAACTGTTTCTCATCAATAGATATTGACACCTCGGTTCGCTCCACAAACAGCACGTGTTGCTACTCTGCATTTCATCATCCTCCCCCAAACACACACGGATGGATGTATTTTGGAAGTGATAGTGCAATTTGAGCAGAACAAGATCAAGCTGTCCTTGAGTAAAAGTGATAAAGAGAGACTTTTAGATAACAAGGATGAAAAGGAGGAGACACGAGGTATGCGGTGTTGACCCCGAACACGCGCATTACATGTCGGAGAGTACGGGCCGGTGAACAAACCCGAGACATAACAACTTCAAACCCAGCAGAGTCAAAACAATGAACACAGCCTCATGTTGAAATCAGGTAACCGAAAAATCCACCACAGCTTTCATGTCTGATTTGACATGTCACAACCCCACACACGCATGTTAATGATTACATCGCAATGCACGTGACGTCAGAGGCGTTTGGATGACTTGAAGCTGCACTCATTCACTCTTCAGCTTGATGGCGAACTGCTGGGAAAAAGGCAGATGGATTTATAATGGTGTTTTCATGCCTCGGAGCTTAATTAAAACAAGCAGTTTCCTGTTTTTGAGAAGTTGTAGACATAGTCATTTTTTATTGTTATGTTGTTGTTTGTGCCTTTGCTGATTGTGCAAGTCAGAGCGGTCTCGGGGGAATAATCTGAATCCCTCGGATTTGGGAATTTTGACATGGGATGAGAGGAAAGAGACCACAAGAGAACTATGAGCAACAATAGGATCAGGACATCATAACAATGGGTCTTTTTTTCTGGCACAAAATGTACACTCGATACACTCAGAGCACGTACACTTTAACAACTCACCACGGGGCTGTGTGCCAGCGAAGCCTCGTCCCACCAGCAATGGCACACTGTAATTGTTTTTAGAGCTGCTCGGTCCCGCTAACTGTCAATGGGCCGTTAAACAAGAGCAGTTATCAGGGTTGAATCTGAAGATGAAATGGAGTGGAAAAAAGTCCCCTGTGATCCAAGAGTTTCAACGAGAGGGAGAGGAGGAAATACTGTCACATTTTTCTCTTTAACTGTCCTCATGCTTCTGATTATTAAATATGACTCAGGGTACTGGAAGGTAATGAGAGAGGTCGGTGCAAGGGCATACATTTCTCTTATTTTTACAGAGTCTTCATCGCCATTTTTTAGGCCAATGTACAATCAAAATGTAATTATTATTTAAGAAATTTTATTTTTTTAAGTAAAGCCCGAATGTTATGGTGAAACAGAGGAATATGTTCAAGCTTTTTCACCACTTGGGGGTTGAGGATGCCATCTTTATTCTAAAAATATTCCCTGTTTTAACCCTTTCATCATGGATAGTATTTGTACTTTAATTGATGTACTTATTTATTGACTTTTTGTGTATTATTGTTCAAATCAAATGTTTTTGTTTTATTTTTGTATTCTTATATAATAGCTGAATAATTAAATTAATTCCTGTTTATTTGATTAGTTTTTTTAACCAAGTAATATGACACATGAAGACATTACAGGTACATGTTACATTTCATAAATTCATAAAACCCTACACTTAAGTTAGTTTTAAGATGTATTTAAGTGTGTTTAAGCGATTATTTGCAGTAAATGCGATGTTATCACTTACTTGACTTTGCAATATGTGTTATGTTAATTTAAAGGGCTATAGGTCATAACTTCTCATTAATCTATCCCAGTCATGGCGTTGAGAAATGCCTGTGAAGCTCCGTAACATTTTCATTGTTGATTTGCCCCTTGTCATACAACGCTGTATTTATTTATAGTGGATCGTGTCTAATCTAGCATGAAGACTTAATGCAGATGTGGGATTATGAAGGGGGAAACGTGTCGTAATTCTCCAAATCTCTACTTCCATCTCAATGCAAACATAGTTTTTTCTCTTAGATCAGGTTATAAGCCGCGGGTCTCGGATCACCGGTCAGGTAACGTTGCAGCAATTGACACTATATCTGCAAGAATAACACCCACAGCTCCAGTCTGAAACCATGTGTGCGGATGTGAGATGTGTGTTTGTTGTAAAAATGTCTTAACACTCCTGATTGAAGTGGATCCTGAAGCTGATTCTGATTAAGTTGTATTTAGCAGAAGGCTTATTGACGTTTGTCCCAACTCTCAAAGAGGCCCTATTCTGCTTTTGGGGGTTTCCCTTTCCTGTAGTGTCTTATTTAGCTATTTGACCATTTGGATGTCACAGAAAACAATCGTTAATCACAACTTCTGATAAACAGTATTATCATAAATAGATATGCAAACTTCTAAGGAAACAGTTGCCTATTTACATATTTTATCAGCTTGTTTGTGATCATCTGATAAGCTTATGTGGTAAATGATAAACAATAATTCTCTGGTCTTAGGAAATAGAGAGCCAAGGCGCGTGCGCACACACACCCACACACACACGCACACACACCCACACACACACGCACACACACACAATAAGTGGTGAGAGACTAAATGCCAAAACAAAATGGTCAGACTTTAAGGAAATGTTTCACAGATTTTGATTAAAATCAGGCAGTTTGAGGGGAAACAGTCACCCAAAAAGAATGACTCCTATTTATTATGCCACTCAGTCCTCACAGTGACGTCCATTTGATCTGTTATTGAGAGAAAAAATTGCATCTTTATTGGTTTTGGTCTGAGATTGATGTCATGATGTGGTTTACAAAAAAAAGATCTGAAACTATTTCCTGTAAAAAGCAGCTCTGCTAAGTTTCTACATTTTTCTCTTTTTCTCCACTTTTTTAGCAATTTACCTCTACTGTGCCTATATATTTTTATTGTCATACTGTTACTTACATGTTTATTATAAATATTCCTTGCCTGCAGCCTAATCAACATGAATAGTATTTTCCATGTAAACAACTTTGTTTCTTTGTAAAATTCTCATTTGAGATTTAGAAATGTGTTTTTGCTTAAAAAACTAAATCGATTTCCATTTAATATTGTTTTTAATTAATATTATGTTTTTATAAACATATTGTTATACTTACTTTGGGGGGTTTATTATAATAACCCTGCCTCAGACCCATATCAAACTTAAAGAGGGCCTTATCAATTGCATAATCTGTTTTATAATCAACACTTGTCTTCCACTTGATCCAAATGAAATTGATCCCAGATGATTTATTTTGCTATCAACAACATATTTTGTCACGGTTCGTGAAGGAAGCAGGACCCAAATGCAGATATAAACTGAAAAAACTCCTTTATTTCAAGGCTATGATATAAACAATGACAAAACAGAACACTCACCCCAGAACTAGTCATGGCACAAGACAAACCGACAAAGACAGACAGAAAACCCAGAACTTAAATACACACAAGACTAATCACACAACAAGACACAGGTGAGGAGAGAGGAGAAAACACAGGGGCCACAGGTGAACATAATCAGACAATTAGACACACCAGGGAAACTAAGGACAAGAGGAAAAACACAGGGAAAAGGACCAGACAATAACCCAGAGGAAAACATGAGAGGGAAAACAGCAAAAACACCCAAACCTACAAAACTATAAACGTGACATAACATGAGAATCGTGACATATTTTCTGCTTCATACTTCATCGTCACCTGTGAAATCCACATTGTCCCTCTTTGATTTGCGGAGGGGTATTTGACAGCAGGTCGTCAGGTTGGGCTTCAGACGCGGTCGGAGGGGCGTGATGATGTCCGGAGAGACTTCCCAGCACTCTGGGCCGTGTGGCGCCGCCTTCAAAGTGCTCGCTTGTCGGTGTGGAATGTTTGGCGGGCGAGGTGCGTCCGTTTGAAGTGTGTGTGAGTGTGTGTGTGTGTATGTGTATTTGTGTTTCGAGTAAAAATAGCTGTTGCAGTTCCAGGTGGGCGTATCCGTTTGACACCACGCTGCAGCCAGGTGGCTCATGGGAAACCGCTTAGATACAGATGGCACATGCAGGGCTCCCTGCTGGAGGCGCTTATCAGCCTCCAAACACATCTGCTAACAACACGATCATGATATAACATTTATTTCACTTTTTTAAGAATTTAAGGATAACTTTCAGGCTTTATAATGTATTATGAAGCACATTGGGCTACATCGATGCATAAAAGGGGGTGCTGTACAAATTAAATCATATTTCTTGTAATTTATTAGCATTATAATCACAAAATAAAATGAAATCTCATCTTAAAATGTAGTGTTCTAGTTCGCTAAATAATTCAACCTTAGGTTTTTCCCTCTTCTGTAGTGTGTTAGGTGGTATGGTCTTGGTATTGCCATGTATAATGTGCTTTTGAATTTAATTGACCTAATAATTTCCATTTCAACCTATATTCTGCCTTTAACATTCCTTTATCCTGCTGCAACACTTGCGAATACACTTGAAAATATTCCGGTTGACCTTATCTCCAGAGTTGGGAATGACCAAAAAGCCTGCGCTCAGGTATGCAAGGTTGCACACAGGTACTATAAACTTGACAGGATTCCTGCCAATCCCTGGGCAGAGCGAGGGGGGCAGCAGTGTTAGGCAAACAGCAGCACGGTATCCAGGTAACGCCAAGAGAAAGGGGTCCACTGTTGTGGGATCATGTCAAGTGGACCCCCTGTGTTGAGGCTGGACAGTTACCTTGGGTTAAAACAGTGTTCATAAACATGCACGAATACTTACACACGTGCAAAATGCTCAATAACACAAACTGTTGGAGTGATATCTCTGTTCCTCTTTGAAAATAACCACACATTTACCTTGGACAGCAGTTGCTCGAGCAGCGCCAACTTTAGCACTTTGTCACGAGAATCGTCAACATGGCTCCAAAAGAATACAAGAAGCAGTATTCTCCATCTGCCCCCTTTACTTGTGTTTGTGTCCAAACGCTGGTGTGTGTGTGTGTGTGTGTGTGTGTGTGTGTGTGTGTGTGTGTGTGTGTGTGTGTGTGTGTGTGTGTGTGTGTGTGTGTGTGTGTGTGTGTGAACGGTGGACCGGCCCGCTGGTTAATACACAGCAACTTCTGGGAAGGGGTGGACCTGGAGGGTAGGTTCTGTGTGTTTAGTGCATATAGCTGCACTGGTAACACACACACACACACACACACACACACACACACACACACACACACACACACACACACACACACACACACACACACACAGCGATACACACATACTGTACACCTCCATGTCATATTTCTTGAAGGGCTTGTTTTAGTTGAGTTTTGTTTGTGTCGCTTCGCAAGACTATGGCCTAGTGGTGCTGTGAGCTTAACGCTAACTTTAGCATTCACTAATTATTAAGCGAAAGCCATCCTAATAAATTCACAAATTCTGACAGAAATTCATTGAGAAACGGCGAATGAACACGATACATTGCTTACCAATGAATCCTGAGGGGGGGAAAGATGGGTAATATATACCGTTATTGTGGTTGACTTTCCTTTCTGATATAGTCTTCCCCTGTCACGACTAATGCTTCTGCTTATCATTATAATATCCAACATTTATATGTTAAATAAATACACATTCAGGGTTAAGCGTCCCGAAGTGTATGGGAGCAGACTAATCCCTGCAGAGAGCATTTGGGTGGGCTAGCATAAAACGTGAGCACCGGGTCTATGGCTTATCTTTATTGTACAAACGTGCATCACTTGCTCCAATGAACTCAGAACAGATCCAGGGTTTACTCTTTGACCTCAGATAGTCTATGCTTTTAATATCAATGCCCAATTTAGCTTTCTCTCTCACACACACACGCACACACACACACACACACACACACACACACACACACACACACACACACACACACACACACACACACACACACACACATAGATGCAAAGAGAGAAAGTATTATATGCAGGCTTGAGAAGTAACGGATTACATGTAACAGGATAATCAGGATACAAAAAAAGGTACCTGTATGCCCTTACTTTTTTTTTTTTTTACCTTTATTTAACCAGGATACTGTAGGTCTCATTGAGATTAAAAAACTTTTTTTCAAGAGAGTCCTGGCCCAAGAATGGTCACAGCACAGTTTCAGACAGTTTTACAGTTACAAACAATTAAAAAACACAGAATCACAACACAGTCATACACCAAGTTTAGCGAAGGCATTTACAGAGACAGCGGCCTGCTTACTGTTAACAAACTAAGTTTTTTGTGAGGAATGAAGGATACATTTGTGACTTAATAATTTAATATGAGAAGCTTCAGAGAGCTTCACTCGGTTGCGGTGACATCACCGCCGTGCCCTGTGTGTATGCAAACCTCCGCTGGGGTCAAAAGGTCAAACAGGACTTCCCAGCTAAAAACGCTAACTAGCTAACATGTGGCAGGTTCAAGTTGGATTGGGTCGAAGGGTCCCAGGTCAAACATCTTGATGACATCATCTCGGACATACACGCAAAACATTTGCCCGTCTCCATGGTGAGCCGACACACCACTACAGTCGCACATACTTTCCAAGTGGCTTGTTAAAGCTGCGGCGTTGCTACCCCACATACCATCCCAGCGATTGCCACCACCGTGCGCTTTGAAAAAACAATGACGATGGGAAAATGGGGCTCGTCTCCATGGCAATGCCGGCGCTAGTCCGTCAAGCGTACCAAAACATTCACGCAACATTCCTCCTGTCAATCAAGTGGTGTCGAGATGGAGGGATGACAGAAAGAGGGAAGAGGATGAAATATCTCCACTGGTTTTTTATGGTCTTTGGGATTATTAATGGACAGTTCTGCGGTTTCACACATTTTAGGATTTTATTAGTCATCCTGTTAAATGTATGTTTATATTTCTGGCAAACTGGATTGAGGTCAGGGTTAAATAACTTGTAAATGTTCACGCTTTAAAATCAAACAAATGGAATAAGAATACCGCAGAAAGAAAGGGTGCTAAATTCATCTCTTTAATTGTCTGTCTTTTGTTAGTATCTCCCAAATAAATCCAATGTCCCTCTGACTACTGTGTACACCTTCCTCTTAATTCTCCTCTCCTGAAGGTCATTGTGATGAAAGCGTGTCAGAGGAGGGTTCAAAGGTCACGGTGTCGCCGCCCAGGGGTCGGGAGCTGCTGGGAAATGGGATGGCAAAAAAAAGTACTGTCGAACATCTGGGCGCTACCACTACTCTTGGTGCATTCCTCACGTTCCACTTCCTGTCCATCACGGTAGACCTGTAACTCCCTCCTGGCTGGTCTCACTTTTGCAGTAAGGACACGTGTCCACATATCTGGCTGTTGTACGATTGTCAGGCTGAGCAATGAAGCTCTACCAGCCCAGGTGTGAGAGCAAGCATCTTCCTGTTGATTGAATGAGTGAAACACATGTATAGAAGCACAAACAGATGATCAAATCTAAGGGTATAGTCTGTCGTTTTTTGTGACGTGGAAATCTCCTGTCTCAGAAAGACGAGGAGGAGGAAGAGGGCTCCTTTGGAGATGAAAGTAGGAAGAAAGAGGAACCACACGTTCATCGTCTCCGTGATCACAGGGCCCCGCGGCACAGCCTCCGAACAATGGCCCCCTGTGTGTGTGTGTGTGTGTGTGTGTGTGTGTGTGTGTGTGTGTGTGTGTGTGTGTGTGTGTGTGTGTGTGTGTGTGTGTGAGCCGACAAATGCAAGCAAATAATTGGAGGAGCCTTATCACAAACACATTTCCTTGAGCGATTTTCGTGATGACGTGTACATCACAAAGTCTGGTATGACACGACAATGGCATCTCTATTACAGGTGTGTGTGTTTGTATGTCAGGTGGGATACACACTGCTAGACGTTCCTTACAATATTGAGGAGAGAGGCCTCAGGGCTAAAGCTGACTGTGAGATGAGGATTGTATTTGCAGATATAGAAAACAGTATTTGTCATATTTTGACTTCTATCTAAACATCCACAATCTGGGCTTTTGTAAACTATATTTTCTGTGTAACTCCCAATTTTGTATAGTTACTGCATGTCTGTCAGTCGTTGAGGTTGTACATGTGTACAATTACTTTTTCTAACCACACTTTTTGAGTATTATGATGCTAGTTTGATTGCTAAAAGGTGAATTCAGGTGAGGAAAATCACTTGAAATTCATCTGGAAACAAACAGAAATAGTAGATGTATAGTTATTCTACTTATTGAAATAATAATAATCAGTCTGGTGCAGATCCTCAAAAAAAATTATCGTTTTTTTTTACTTGAATAATAGAAAATAGAGGAACATTAGTGTTGAAAGCAAAACAAAGCAGGGCCTCCGGACACACTTCTCTGTTTCTACTTTCCCACAGCGAGCGTCTTTCTGCCTCCTGGTGTTCGCTCACCTGCACAGCAGTGTGTGTTCCCCTCAGATATAGCAGGGTACTGCAGCCCCCCCACCCGCCTGCAGGGGGCAGCCTGAGCACAGAGATGCTGCTGGGTGTCTGATTGGTGCACAGCAGGTGGAGCTCTCTGCATGGAGAGGAAGGAAACTCTCAACAGGAGTTTTTATTTTATTCTGTGCATTTAGATGATAATGCATGGGCTCTGGTTTCAGACAGAGGGTGAAAAGAGGTGCTGCAGCACAGGCCGTTTGAGACAAATAAAGAGCTTTCTGAACATTAAAGCATGGAAACACTAGACTAGAGACACTAAATACAAATGTGAACCTGAAAATGATTAACTACCATGTTGACTGATTGGCACCCATCCACCGACCCCATGAGCCACAGCCAGCCTTTTCTATAAGTTGCCTTCGTGCTCTCTTCATGAACTATACTCCCTTTTTTTACATTTCTTCCTTATTCTGTGTCTCAGCGTTGCTAACTCTGACTTTCCTTCCCTCCATCGGCTCCTATCGATGGAGACTTCCTTTGTGAACTCTTATCAGCGCCTCTTCCTCTCTCCCTTTGTCTGCTTTCTCTCTGAGCTTGACTTTTCTGGAAGTGTTTTCTCTTGTATCAAATCCAGATGTAAATAACATTTTAATTTATTTTTCCAGGAAGTTGTGAGCTTTCTTTAGTCACAATAGGAAGACATAACAAATTAGCCTTAACTAAAGTGTTATTTTCTGTCCCGGTGTGACCTGCTGTTTGAGTTACATGAGGACGTCTTGGCATTGAATCCCATTTCAGGCCAGTTTCTCTACACAAACATGAACTCGTTGTCTTGTTTGACTTTGCAAAGTGGGTTGAACTTTAAATAAAAGCATAATAAATGATTCCTGCTTCTGCGCTTTGATTCATGATGCAACCACACAAAGGCTAAGCAATAAAAGCTGAGATATCGTGCACTTATTTGAATGTTACTCAGTTCAAAATCTCTAAAAGTGAAGCGCCAAGAATACAAAAGTAGAAAATGTATATTTATGCATTGTTTAGTCATGTTATATCTAATTAAAAGGGGGTTGGACACCACATGAAGTAAATATGGTTAAGCGGGGACTAAGCCTGATGATGACGAAGCCAACTCACTCCCCACAAAATAGTTCCTGCAGAATCTGCTGACAGCTGCAGTATTTAAAAGGTCCTTGGTTTGTGACACATGCAGACTCTAAGTGCGATTGACTTTAATGAAATGGGTCTGTGGAGTGCTTTTGCATTCAAACAAGAGAGGAAGTGAAGAAACAAGGGATTCTTAAGCTTTTTGCAGAGTCATGCAAACAGAAGAGAAAGAGACGTTTTAATCTGTGAACTCTTTGGACTTCCTGTGACTGTTGCCTCCACTCTGCAGACATGGTGAAATGTTTCACTGATTTGCATGCAGGGATACAGTTGGCGTGAATCCGGGGGTGGGTGGGGGGGGGGGTATTACGGTTACACACTGATTACCTATACGGTTACACACTGATACCTTATATATACAGTCTATGACTAATATACCAAGTCTTTATTTCCACCTGACTCTGCCTGAGCAATGCTGTGGTATATCTGCCAAAAAGATAGGAGCGGGCAACACCTAACACCAAGAACAACAGATTGTTTTTCTCCTGGTATGCTTAAATCATGCACAGGGTTATCTGGAGTTGGAGTTTTAAGAAATGGCTTGCTCTCAACTGGCCTATAGGGGGGGCTATTAACATGTAGTGCTACAGAATAGAGGTGTGGAGAACGCAAAGGATGTTACACTCTGTCATCATCCACAAAGCATCATACAAGTTATCTTTTATGTTGCGTAGAGAAAGGCTCATAATATCACTTTGTGTCTCTGGCATACAATGGCCCCCAGGAGTCAAGAAAGCTCATCATTGTGCATTGTGATGCCCCGTTATAATGCCGTGTCTCATTAGCGCCTCGCGGTGACGCAGCCTTGCGGTCCTTGGCAGTGATGTAAGGAAAAGCGTTCATGCCACCGGCTCTCGTGTGACAGGCGGCTCCGGGCGTCCATTATCTGTTTTGGGTGACGACAGTGTGTCTCCCCTCCTTCCCACTCCCCAGGGGAGCGGTGACATAATGGGAATCCCCCATCATGCCAAAGCAGGATGACCCAAAAACTGACATCCCACAGCAGGGAGGATGAGACCTTATAGTTGTCATGGTGCTGGGAGAGTGTGTGTGCAGAATATTACTTTTTCATGGCTTCGTCCCATGAGGAGTGAAAGACCAGTATGGGTTTTCAATTGCCAATGTTGTATACTGTACCGAAAGGGCCGGCCATTTTTTTCTGAACTCAAATTAACTTTTTTTTTTAAAATACTGTCTCCAATGTCTCAGTTTGCTTAAGAAGATGTGAACTTTTTCTGCGGTGCACATATTTAAAACATTTTAAAATAATATTTAGCCTAAATAAAAGTTTCCAGATAAACAAATAACTAACTTTTGCATGAAAAAAGTGTACAAAAGTACAAAATTGGTCTCAAAAATAGTTTTTATTTCATCCTTATTGACAACACCTTTTTAATCAGCGCAACAAGTCGTTTTGTCTTAAAATGTTTGCAAGCATTGGTTTATTGGCCATAGTTTGGTGTTGTTGTTGTTGTTGTTGTTTCGGACTGCACTGTTGAAAGGTGTTGATTTCATTTAATATGCATTTCATGTTTACGAGAAGCTTTATAGAAAGGAAAAGTAGTATTTTATTGTGAAGGGCATGGAAAAGAGACAGACACCCTGGCATAGGAAGTATTTTTGTTGCCAACAAAGACACCTTGCTACTCATGTGACACGACCCTCAGACATAAACAGACATAAACATCCCTCCCCCCCCCACACACACACACACACACACACACACACACACACACTGTGCAGCAGTGTGAGGAGTGGGCTGCGTTGGCACAGGGAGCTGCAGCTGTAAAAACAGGCGGCAAGTGATGTCAGAGCTGCAAGGGACTCTGGGAAGAAAGACCACTTTGAAGTGTTTTGTGGTTTTATGTGTGTGTGTGTGTGTGTGTGTGTGTGTGTGTGTGTGTGTGTGTGTGTGTGTGTGTGGATGTTACACACCTTTAAATGCATTTGTGCAGAGACACAGAGAGAAATATGGGACGTTAGGGAAACTATGTCCAGGTACATTCCCCGCATTGCAATCAGCTGCCTCCAGACGGGTCCCAAGTGCTGCAGGTGCAAAGTTACAACCCTCCCTTGATCCCCTTTCCTTTCCCACTCCCCTCCTTTCCTCCCCTCCTCGTACAGGGGAGGGCAGCAGGGGCACGGTGCCAGATGGGCCAAGTCATACCAGCAGACAGGATCAAAGAGCCTGGGGTTGATGTGTGTGAGAGTGTGTGTGTTATATAGGAGCAGGTGGTAGGCTGGAAATGAAAGAATGAACCGCTCTTTTTCTGTCAACCTAAAAAGGGGAAAACTTCTCAACATTTCCTACATTTTAATTAAAGCAGCCCTGCTACAGTTTCAAGTGCAAACATAGCCGCCGTGGTTCAGCGCGTTTTCCATTCCATTAGTCGATGTTAATGAATATCGGATTATTCCAGACCGAGGGCTCGATCCCGAGTCTGACTGCTGATGGAGCAAAGTTCACAGACTGGGCGATGCTCTAGTTGGCTGATAAACCGGGTTAGCAAAGGTCGTGTAAGGCCACGTCTGGCCTCATCATCATGGAAAACAGGAACTGTCCAGGATCATAAAGGAAAGTCAACGGTTAACTTGCATAGTCCTGTGTACTGTTAAAGAGGCCCTATTACGCTTTTTGGGGTTTTCCCTTTCCCGTCGTGTATAGGTTTGTGTGCATGTAAATAGTCTGCAGACTGAAAATGAGCTTAATATTTTTTTTTATATTGGGAGGGATGAAACCCTCTTGAATGGTCACACATGCAGAGCACACAGCACACAGAGTGAAATGTGTTCTCTGCATGTGTGACCGTCCTAGTACCAGGAGTCTAGTACTAGGAGCAGTGGGCAGCTATTGCGCAGCGGGGAGCAATGAGAGTGAGGGGGGGAAGGGGGTTGTCCGGTGCCTTGCTCAAGGGCACCACGGCAGGGCAGGATGTGAACTGGGACCTCTCCAAGTAGCAGTCCTCACTCCATTTTTAGTTCTGGCCGGGGACTTGAACCGGCGACCATACGGCTCACAGTCCAAGCCCCTACTGACCGAGCCACTGCCGGAAGGGCCTAGAAGTCGTTTTCCTGTTGGATCTCAATCATGCAGAACACTTTAAAAACGGATAAGATTCCTGAGAGTTGTGCATCCAGAATGAGACAGCCCTGACACTTGACCCCGACCTTTACTGGAATATGGGCGGACGTTTTCCAGCAGGTTGACAGAAATACAGCCCTGCAGTCACCTCTTTCACGCCCCCTGAAGGCTGTTGATAAACGTCAAAACAAATCACCCGACGTTATCCCTGTGTGACAGTCGGAAAATCAGAATTCCTCGACTTCTTATAGCTTTTTGTACGGCTCAAACTTAAGAGCCTGCTGAAACTTGATAAAGACACTTAATGAGTAAAATGCCCTCTGAGGTATTTGCTTTCTGTTCTTTTCTGAAGATACGGAGAACTGGCAGGATCCGCCTCATGTTCTCTCCTGGATTTGTTTCACACACCTGATACATGTACTTATTTACGACATGTCCGACGGCGCTGATTTATATTTTATGAGTTTAGGCAGATTTCTGAAACAGGTAGACACAAAAAAAACTTTTAAAAATATGCTAGGTATGTTCACAAGCATCAGCATAGACCCTGTTGACATGAATATGACTTGCAAAGGGCTAATAAGACGTGTTTTAAACCGACATAAGAATATGTTTTCGATCATTGAGAGATTTCAATTAACTGTAGCTACCTAAACCTACAAATGTATTTTATTGTCTAAATGCATTATGGTTGGCAGCAGAGGGAGATATTCAAAGATTTGTGTGAACAGCTTAACATTAATCCGAGTAAACGGCTCTGTATCAACTGCTAAAGTAAAAGATACTAATGTAAATCCTTTAATCGGATCAATCAGAAAGAAAAGATCCCTTAAGTGCTCTTGTGGTAGGACGCTTCTCCCTAAATCACTGCGGGTCTAAATCAAACAGGGCAGGGTTGCAAAAAGCATTTCAATGTTTTGCAGTGAATGAAACAAAACAGGTAGGAAGCAGAGCGTGTTTTTTAAGCATTAGATCCATTACTTTTAAATTGGCGCTATTATAGATTTTTGGGGTTTCCCTTTCCTGTAGTGAGTTTCTATGGAAACATGTCACAGTAGAAGCACAAAATACAAATATGAACCGAAGAGGTCCCCTCCTTTGTTTTTGAGCTTTGTCTTTGTCACTCACATTCCTTTTCTTTATTTCTAAAACATATATCCGTCTCTGCTCCGCTCCTCTCTCCTGCTGAAGATGTCATTCTCTCTCTCATTCATATTCCGTGCTGCCTCAATCACCTTTCCATCTCGTGTTATGCCCCATCTTCTACAAATCTTTCACCACTGTACTAAAAAAAAAAACCCAAGCACGATGGAACAGTAGGCATGTTTTCCTGCCCCCGGCCTGTTAGAAAGTGAAAGAGAGCGCGCGTCAGTTTTTTCTGTGTTTCCAGCTGCATGCTAAAAGGCCGTCTGGCACGTCAATCTGTCAGCAAACACCGATACCTGAGCAGCTAGAGCTTTGGGGGCTGGGACTTCACTCAATGACCCTGGATTATATTCATGACTTTCTGATATAGCTCTTCGAGTTTGGAGTTGATAGGAGACTTGTTGTTCATTTTTCTCATAAATACCTATATAGTGGATTTCTAGCCAATCAGCTGCTCAATGGTCTCTGTTTATCCAATCATCCCTATATAGATAAATCAATCATTAGAGGTGGAGACCTTCTGTCTTGGTTTGGTTGCTTTGTAATCCTGGCACAAAATCATCATTTCTAAATAGAAAGGCAGCATTTTCATTTGCTTTCAGTTATCCAAGATAAGTATCAGCAAAGATGGAATGAGTTAAGTGATGGACGGGCCAGAACATGTGTTAGTGTGCCTTTGTTTTGTTTGTTATGACATGATCAGGCTAAGAGGAAGGAAGGTAAGAGCGGTTGTTCGTCACTCAGGCTCTCCATGTCGGTAATGGAGCGAGCTGTCTCCGCTGACAACGCCATTGTTTGGAAAAATGTCTCCAATGACAGTAATATCAATTATTATAGCTTTTACCTTACTTAGAGGTCACAAGGTGCTGCGCCGATAGGGAGAGTCCCTGGTGGCGTCTTACTCTGCGTGATGTGTGCATCCTTGTGTGGGTGGGTGGGTGGCTTTCTGTACTGTTAGGGTAGGGGTAAAAGGGTCTCGTTTTGCCTGCAGCTGCTGCTCAGACACTCAGTTCCTCAGGTCAACATGTCAGATTATCAATCACCCAGTGCAGGGTCTTAGAAAACTTCAACATTTGAGGTCTCTACAATCTGGCTCTACGCCACAAAAAACTGCCCTCTATAGGAAAGGCAGCTCATATATTCTTACACGTGCACACACAGGCTTTCTGTCATTTTCTGTCGTCTGTCACACACTTTGGCTAATCATTTTTAACCTTCTTGGGATCCGATTTGCGTGCCAACGCATGGGGAGTGTGGTTAAAGTACATTATGTATAGAGAAGCATGGGAAATATTAAACAAGGCCGAGCATTGCCTTCCCTTTTTATATATTCCTGTCCAGAAGGTTGCGATTACCCGAATGACAGACCAGTCATGCCCAATCCGCCGCATGCTTTAATCTGCTTGCATATGTTGAGAAAATACTGCTGCAAAAGCAAAAAAAGGCGAATTGGTTGATGTGGTCGGGAATTTCTCCTGGTATGTTTCTGTGGGGAGTCCTTCGTGCCCTACATCCGGGTTTCTTTGTTTGGATTTGGCCTCGGCCGTATCAATTTGTCAAGTGTGAGGGGAGAGCTGGAGCGAGGCCAAGTGCTGCAGCTGTGACGGAGGGAGACGTACTGAATGACTTTTTAACCTTAGAAAAGTTTTGTGTGAACACTCGGAGGACAGAGGAGGACATTATACTTGTACTTGTTCTCACAGGATTATATTATCCTCATGTGCTTCGGATAAAAGTGTGTGACTGGCAGGCAGCTGACACTTATTGGAGTTTCTGCAGTTTTTCCTCAGTTCCCCGCAGAGTTACTCACGCGTCTAAACACAAAAACAAGCGTACGCATCAACACACTCCAGGCAGACATCGTGCTCACAGGTCAGAGTCAGGACAAAACCTGTTTTGATGCAAAGCTTTCTGGGAATTCTGTCTTCCCCCTTTTTCTGTCTAATTGCCCTGTTTACTTTTCCAGGTTGTTTTGTGACTAAAAGCTTTTTCCACGGTGATGACTGATGTGTTGGACAGGGCATGAGTGGGATTACGAGACAGCTTGTCCACCGTAAAAAAAAAAAAAAGGATTAATAAATTCCTGTCTAAAAATATAGTAGACTTCTGAAGTCATAAATCAGCAAAGAAATGCAACCAGAGCTGTGAAGGAGCAGGTTAGGGAAGACATAGATCTAAAAAGTCCTGGAGGACATGTTTTGTTTGTGCAGGGAGGAAGGTGGGTAATGACATACGAGGCACCAATGGGTTGGTATGAAACACACACACACACACACACACACCTTTTGGTTTATGTCATCCGGAAAAAGATGGAAAATATGCTTAGAGGGAAAATGTGACTGACTGGTGGGTGGTGTTTATATATATATGTGTGTGTGTGTGTGTGTGTGTGTGTGTGTGTGTGTGTGTGTGTGTGTGTGTGTGTGTGTTCTTTCTTGTTATTTATACCACAGGGTAAATGATGGCTCCTTCGAGGCCAAGGTGCAGGTAGTTTGTCTTTGCTCTTACCGCACTCGTAAACAAACCAACCTAAAGATGTGTGTGTTTGTTTTTTCACTACGTCCTTTCTTGACTTTCTACTCTTTTGAAAATACTTGTTTCCAGAGGACACTTATGTTATTGCTTTTGGAACGATTCCTAGCTCTTCTCGACGGTCATTAATGAGAAGCTGTAAAACAAATGGAAAAGCATGTGAGAATGTGTATATGTTTTTACTCGTGGTTGCAAAAACGAAATAAATTGTTGTTTTCTGCTTTTATTTCCAAGTTTGGTGTACACTTGTGCGTACTGTTCCCTGGAAGTAACCACAATGTTCTGCTGTCATGCATTGTTGGAGTAGCTGCCAGTAGTTGAAATAGAAAACATTGAAAGTAGAGCATAGAACCAGATATTTTACAAAGATGGTGAAGGAGAACAAAACAGTGCTAACATTTGAGTTTTGTTGGTGAATCGTAAACGTCCTTTACCCGCTGCACTCATTTGGCGTTCAATGTCGTAGACTCAACAACATATTTGTTTGCACAGTAGGTGACCTTCACGTTTGTGTTTTTCCAACAGCAACACCAGTAACCCATTTGAAAACTGTTTAAACTTCAATACCAATAATGATTCATACATTGACGTTTGAAAGCAGCTCATGTTTTCCCAAGCCGCCAATCTGCGATCACTTTATAACAAAGGATACCAGAGAGATGATGTCTAATGTTACTGAATCCAGCTGCTGCCTGGACGGAGTGTTTGCAGTTTATAATTGTATTAGATTAACGGTCGTGTCAGTTTAGGGGGAGCGGGACACGGCAAGTGAGGCAGCCCCTGTTTCTGATTTATGCCAATACTATAGGCGTATGCTTACACGAAAATATCCTTTTAAAATAGCACGAAGACCTCATACCATGGTTGATAATATGAGTTCCCGGTCATCCTTTTAGGCTAAGCACTCCTAACCCCTTTACTAATTGTATTTCCTTTTTGTTTCCACCACAGTTAGTGAACGTAAGGGCCAGAAATCATGGGCAACTTGTGGATTCCTGCAGCATGACAGCCTCAGTGGGGGCACTGCATAATCACAAAAACACATGTGAGGCAGAGCTCTATGAAAACCAGTGTGTCTGTGTGAGCAAATGAAAAACAGGCTGAACAGACAAACACATTCTACTTTAATCCCCAGGTCTGCACTGTGTCCACTAAATGGCCTTTGTTATTGCCTGCGAGCAAGTACATGTAGCAGGCCTTTAATATCTGTTTCCAGCAGACGAACCTGAGTCACACAATGCTCTCCTGAACACATGGGCTTCACGTGCATGTGTACATCAGCTGATGAGAAACACATGCTTGCTGTAGATTTAGACGAACACATTGCATGACCTCTTTTTTTGATGACTTTACCATAATGTACGGCTGGACGTTTTTGCCACAAAAAGTAATATTTTTCAAGCTGGACCTCATTGCGAGAACACAAGAAAAACAACAACGTGTATTGCATATCTCTTTTTATGTTCAATTTTGCTTAGGACGGTCCCTTATGGAGTGAAATGACCCGGACGTACCTAAGTGTCAGCCATGATAAGAGCTGTTAGTATTCCCTAGATGATAAAGGAGCTTTAAGGAATAGTGGTTAAGAAAAGGGGATAGGAGTTGATCTCTTCGACAATTCAACCGCTACCCTGGTGTCAGTGTGAGTTTGGCCTTCACCGTAGTCGCTCACACACACACTGAGGGCCACATAGTGGGTCAGTAGGACAATGCTGTGTGTGTCCGCTGGGTTTTTATTTTGCTCTGTAAACCCCACCGGGGGTCTGATATCCAGAATGGGTGATTGCACAGTTGGTACTGGTTTTAATGGGGCTGAATAGAAAGAAACTATTCAAAATGCTTCCATAAAAACACTCTCATACACAGATATATTGTGTAATAATCCCTTAGCCACCATACTGTTTCATATCCAGCTGCTTTTATCTGCGTTTTATGGCATGTTGTACAAAGAGCCTCTCAGGTACATTCCACATTAAGCCGTGCAGAATGGCATACAGTTCGTGTTACGCTCTCGGACATTTGAGACCCGGCAGGTAAACTGACACTCATCGCAGCGTTGTGCACATTTGGCAACCGTTCAGGCAGAGTGTTATTTACGGCATAATAGGAATAAGATGCCATTCGGACATGGTAGAGGCTGTTTAAGAGGACAATGGATGAAAATACTTGAACTTAGGACTGTGGTGACTTGTGATCAGTGACTAAATGTCAATGTGACTGCCCTGGTTTCATCATCTTCCATAAGGAAATTCCCACCGTGCAATGTCCTATTTTTCTTGTTTTAGGTCCTTCTTAAGAAATACAATATATTCTTTCTGCGTGGATGATGTCCTTTTTCAAAGTGTTTTCTCTTGGGAGCGTTTGAAAAATGACACCTCTGTTTTCAAAAGGTTTCACCGTGAAGTCAGACGTACACGCAAAACAAAAGGAAGCTGACCCTTGAAAGGACATCAATCACTGGCACTTTTGCCAAGAAAGTTTAATAACAACACAGCAGAGAAATGCTGACAAAGAGCTTGAGAAATGAAGGAAGGTATGTACACCATCTCTGTGTCTGCGTCAGAACGGACCCCTCCTCCCTTTTCTAGAAAATCCAAATTGAATTTGGAGTATTTACTAGAAATCACAAATGAGCCACTCCTTATTGTTTGTATTCATATCGGTCGTTCTATCAAATCTCCCTGTGCCTTCGAGCTGTAAGACCGCACTGGATGAAACTCTGCATGCGTGTGTGGTGCATGGTTATGATATACGCGCATCTGTCTTTATTTAGGCCACGCTTCTCATATGCAGTTTATCTTCAACACTGTACTGTACATGAAATGATCCGTGGAGCCACAGGATCAGTGCCAGACTGAAACATAAGCAAGTGGTCATGTCAAGGTAAAGCAGTACAGTACAGTTATGAGGCGGTGTGCAGACGGGCGAGGACAGGGGCGGATTAGTTCAGCTTTTCTTTGACATTTCAAAAACATTTGTTTATTTGGTTTCACTAGTTTGAAAAGCTGAATGCCTTCTAAGAAAAACGTTCTCGATGTTTATGCAAGAATATTCTTCAAGTTTCAAAGGAAAAGTTTACTTTAAACGAGATAAAATGCCCTCATCCTCAATTAAAATACTCTGTATTCTGTTGCTAAAACCTTAGCTTTTTTCTGCTAGCAACCTTTGGTTCGCTAGTTGCTAATGGCTAATTTGGGTTGGGCTATTTGAACCCATATATAGGCTATCTGTAGTACCTAACTGGTTGGTTCTTTTGGGGGGTTTTTATGTGATTCTGCATATTGAATGGGGTCTCCCTTTTGGTTTTCGATTTTATTTGTTTATGTTGAGTTTGTGAACATTTCCTTTTTTAATAAAACATTTAAATATACATCAGTATTAAAATATCCTCAATAACCAGTGGAATTGTTTTTCAAAATAATGGCCTAATAGTGTCTGAGTTTGGTCAGAGTGCTTGTTGACTCTTCTTCTTACTATATTAGCCATGAAACGTCCGTAGTATTTTTTATACCGACAATACCCCATGGTGCAGGATACATGCTCAGCAACACATGCAAATACTTTATGCAGTAAAGTACATGTGCAAGCATACAGTATGTCAGAGCGTGTTTATCCTGCAGTTAGTGGGCTGTGAAACCTGGATGAGACTCCTGCCGTGTGTTTGCATGAACAAGGCTTTTTCCAGACTGTAGCCTGACATGCAAGGCTGTGCGTACAGTAAAGGGCGAGCTAGTTCAAACCTTTGTGCTGTTCTTGTTTGCTAAATCCACATGGAGAGATTTACTGTCTGCTCATGGGAACAGATAAGCCTTCCATCGTGGACTATATTTAATGCAGAAAAGTCCAACATCAATCTGTATCAGCAAAATACATTGGGGACTTCTTTTGAGGGGAATATTATGGATGCTTGGTTCATGGCTTTCAGAGAGGTTGGGAAGGGGTCGCAGAGATAAGAAGAGTTTGAGGAAGCTATAAATGTAAAAAGCTATTCGGTCTGATTTGCATCTGCTTTCCTTTTGTGTATGTCTGTCTCTCTGCACTCATTCATCTTTAAATCATACCACAAACAAACGACCCCGGCGAAGTGAAAGTTAGTCGTTACCTCAAACAAACATTAGCCAATGACATTCCTCTGTGAACAACTCTAGAGGATATATCAAGTTGTGGAGCCATCTCTTCTGAGGGACTCGTGCCTCTTTGACACTTTTATGCTCAAGAATGAGTTACTGTGCCACATAAACACAATTCAATATTTAACAAATTGTCACGTGTGTGTGTGTGTGTGTGTGTGTGTGTGTGTGTGTGTGTGTGTGTGTGTGTGTGTGTGTGTGTGTGTGTGTGTGTGTGTGTGTGTCCACAGCCAGTCCTCAAACAAACTTTCCGTCACATGCTCCCCACAACGTTCCCTGGACAGTGACAGCACACCTATAAAAAATATGTTATGGTCCAGTTTAGATGTTATATATCTCCGGTTGGCTATTTTTTTAAACACAAAGGATCATATTCCAGTAAATGTCCTGTTTAGAATAAGCTTTTATGATGTTCACCTTAAATACTCTATACTGTTGAAAATAATAATGCTGTATATCTGTTAGTCTTATCCCTAAGCAGTGGGTGTTGCCTGTGAGTGTTGTTTCCAAGACAGACAGGAAAACATGTTTATCCACCCTCTAAAGAAGAAGTGTTCTGCTCATCTCTCAAAAAGCAGAATACGGCCCCTTTAAAGGCAAGTGTTTTGGTTGCCTAAATTGAAAGG
Organism: Notothenia coriiceps; assembly: GCF_000735185.1. Lineage (NCBI taxonomy): Eukaryota > Metazoa > Chordata > Actinopteri > Perciformes > Nototheniidae > Notothenia > Notothenia coriiceps. The sequence goes on from NW_011356287.1 coordinate 344,531, forward strand.
GGTTTTCCTGCAATTTATTATTTAATTTCCAGAAAGTTGGCGAAAATAATCATTTTATTTTCCGAGAATAGGTAACCTCCAAGAACGCACTACACTACATCTACCATAATGCAACTTGGTAAAGCTTTTTTTTTTTTTACCCTTACTACCTGGAAAGAGTCGACGTCTCATAAAACTTAATTTCCAGTCTTTTACTCACGCACACGATAACTTCAGCATTTTATTAGAAACAAAAAATAGTCCTTGGACAATTCTCTTTTACTACAGTAACATAAGGGCATTGGGGATGCAGCCATGACTTGGGAAGATGATGGTTTTTAGGCTCACCACATTCCCCTTCAGCTCCCAGTTTCCAAAAACTTGACTTTTTGAATGCTGTTTTTGCAAGACACTTGGCAACATCTGCTTCACCCACTCACCCATCATTCCTCCAGCTGGGCCCCACCCAAGCAGGGTAAGCGCGGGGCTAGGCCTCCCTGGAGTGCTCACCACCGGCTCTGGTCACCAGCAGGTCAGCCTCACCACAGACCCAGGTCAAGGGCTTTAATAGGCCCGTCCGAGCCTGGAAAAATAGCCGGAGGGCTGGAGAGCGAGCCTGGGAATTTGGCTTGAGCTTTCTTCAGAATGAATGGAAAAAGGGAGACATATAACCTTACATCTGAACAAGCCACTTGTTCTAATATGTTGTGTTCAAAACATGTTGCTCAAGCATGTGAAACACTGAAAATGGGGTGAGATAATTGTACTTAGATCCAACACAAATAATTTGTTTCAAGCCAGTGTTTTTCTTTCTAGGATCCACCTAATTTGGTTTTATGAAATCTGGTATTGGCTTCGTTCGCAGTAACTGCATTTCTAAAGAAAAAACTCCCATGAACAGATGTGTGTTTACGAATACAGTTAAATTACTGATTGCATATGTGTGTATGAGTGGGTCAAGCAGGTTTGCGGCGCTGTGGTTCTGTTGCTGCCACCCTCTGCATTTTGTCCCAGTTTGGTTGTGCTTCGCCCCTGCCAGGAATGCATGGGAAGCTAGGGATGAATTTGACATCACACGGCAGCTTGGCTTTTGTCAATCAGTGCCATGTGGGTTTTTGGCAAGCTGCAGGTCAGTGATAGCATACTTCTTTGTGGCTGGGAAAGAAATGTTCTCATTGAAAGTTATGCCGTAACTTAATCCTTTTTCTGTGTCTCACCGTAAAAGTGTGACTATTTCTCAAGCCGTTAATGATAAGATAATGCATCCTCTGACCATCTTTTGTTCAATTATTCGCCTTTTTTTTTCTGCTGGTTTAAACGAAATACAAAAAACGACTTGATGCCATCCAGGCCTGGTTCATAATTTAAGCTTAAAGCGAAGATAAATCCAGACAAGCTACTGTTTAACCTTACACTTCAAAACTTTTTGGAAAACATAAACCACATTTTGAAATGTGCACTCTCTTTATCATAATCTGTGTTCTTATCTTGACTGCTCACTGAAGCAGGCTTCAGATACTCCTTCGTCAAGCTTCAGGCAGAAATAAGTTTGGCCTTAAAAGTAATGTTTTCCTCTCAAAGGCACGCATTTTTCCAAAGTTCCTGTTAATTAGGGGTTATTTAAGTAGGTATACTAAGAAATTACACCAATTGGTATTCCGTAAGAAGTGCTAAAGTAATTACCCTCCTCATTTCTTCCATTGGCCCTTTTCTCTGTAAAGTATATACTCAAGAATAATTGTCATTCCAGGATGAAGGAATGTTTTTTTGGATCACTGCTCACATACAGTAGAACCAAGTGTTATTTACGTTACGATGTAATGGCTAAAAGATGGTACGCTTTCTTCCCAGAAAACATACCGTCAAGACAAATGTGACTATGCATGTGCACACGCCCGAGCATGTACTCAAGGTCATACCTACAAAACACAGCCTTTAAATTACTGTTTGGCTTAGCAAGCAGGAAGAAGTTAAGCCCACTCGATCTGACCGTTGTCATGGTGGCGGCCAATGGGATCGGGGGGGTTAATGAGAGAGTCGGGAGTCTGTCTCGCCAAGTGGGATTGTCAGTCATTCTCTGGTTGGCATGAATTTAAAGAATGTGGGTAGAGCAGCATTAGACAGCCATGAGACAACTAAATTAGGAAAAAGGAGAAGAAGGATGGGAGCTGGAGAGAAGAGGAAGTAGAGAAGTAACTGGAAAGCACCTGAAGTATGAGTCAGGGTTGGAGAAAGAGGAGGAGGAGGGCTGGTGCAGCTGCAATAACACTGTCTGGCAGTCCGAGGGGGAGCTGCTAGACTTACAGCACACACACACATACACTTAATGTGCATGCTCATCTATATATGCTCTAAAAACATTCTCTCACCCGCCAACACTTTCTTGTGTCATACTTTGTGTGTGCACCTTAGAAAACACATTAGTCAGCAGCTGCCGCCTTTCTCTCAGCACAATGCAAGAAAAGGACTGTACATGTCATTATAGGTATATATACAGACGCACACATACAGGTCAGCTAGTGCAGCCAGCCACAGGCATGGCCGCAGCCGCTGATCCGCATCTGGCAGCCTGGGATCTGGCCTTGGCCTCGGTTCACAGCATGCGGTTAACTGCTCCGGGTCTGGGTTTCCCAAAAGCTTCACGCCTTTGCGTCTTGTCTTACTGCAAAGCTGGAGTGTGTGTGTTAAGATGGGAGAGCAGTCGAGTGTTAGCCGAGGCCTGCTGGTCTGAGAGCTACAGAGAACACACTGTGCTCCTTAATTTGGTTATGGCAGCACTTGAAGGAAAAATAAACAGCAATATGAATCTGATTTGAGGTAAAGGTGGTAGCAAACATGGACCCTCTTTTCTGGAACCAGCTTCCAGTTTGTGTTTGGCAGATACCCTCTTTAAATGTAAGTGTAGGCTTAAGACTTTACTTTTTGAATACAGCTTATAGTCAGGGCTGGCTCACTCCTCATTGTGTGGTTTCTTGGAAGTTTTTCCATCATTACTGCGAGTTTCTAAGGACATACGGTGTTGTATGCTGTACACAATGTAAATCACACTTTAATTTGTGATATTTGGATATATAATGTGTTCAATTGATTGCAAAGGTGTAGATGCTTGTCGATAGAAAGGTCAGAATTCAGATAAGATATTCATTATTGTGTTGAATTTTGAATGCTTAGAGGTAGCAGCTATAGTAAATGTAGCTGCAGTTTACTGTAAACAATATGTGTTCTCTACAGCTGCGAGTTGAATATGACATGTTTTCACTGTGGTGAGGAAATGACTTCATCCTTACTCTCCTTGTGTGTTCACTCACATTTAACACGTTATTTCTCAGGAGAATCAACCTCCTTCTGCAGTGGAGCTCGGCGTAATAAATACTATTTATATCTGTCCTTGGGAGCATTTCAGGCTAAGTTATACTTACTTTTTCTGATTCTGGTTTACTAACACATCACAGCAGATATTGCACTAGCAGTTATCTGTATGGTGTTATTTGGGAGTGCATGAGCAACAAGTACAGGCCTGTTAAACTACACATCAATAATGTCTTCTGAGTTGTTTATGATGTTTTGAAATCAAGTCAACCAATAGTGGATAAAGGCGTCCCACAAGGATTAATTGTAGGTTCCCTGCCATTTCCAATTATTTCCACACTTGTTTAACAACATCTTAACATCCGAAACTGAACAAATATGAGGGCTATTCATTTTCCTTTCCCTACATTAAACAATAAAACTAACACAGAATTAGTATATAATATTAAATATAAAGTTTGTAACACCTGTACTTTATATAATTAAAAATAAATTCTCTATACAGTAAACAATTAGGACAAAGTTTAGCAATAACTACTGTATCTCCCACCTTTTCTCTTGTTATCCATTTAAGGTGATTTATGTGTGTTTTAATGTATTTAATGCAAACTCTCGTCGAAAAGACCGGAAAGCACATCAAACGGAGATGAAAGCGTTTCCAGCGCAGGAGGAAAAACACTTTGGGGAGGTATGTTTATGAACGCAGCTTAAGATCATAATCGTGAAAACACAAGTTCGCGGTAAAGGCCTGAGTCTGCCAAAACCTCCGGGTTCGAGGAGGGGGAATATTTTCTCCTGCTGTAACACTGAACTCTGCTCACACTGCTGCACACTCAGCAGATGTCTCCCACTGATGACACGGATCTGAGCTTCAGCCAGTTGTAAAAACAATACAGTGTTTGAACATGGCTCGTGTGATGTGTGAAATATTTCATACAATTTTGACCAACAGGAGAGAAAACATGTGTTGAGTTAAGTGTCGTTATAATTCAGTGTGTCTAGGCATAAACCCTACCTTTAGCTGGACACATGGAATAATCCTTATACAATAAGTCATGTTGCTTATTCTTTTTTAAACATTTGTCCGCCCTTTGCTGGAAAGGCTTTCACTAACATTAATTACTTATTCATCCAATTCCTTTACTTGTTGGGTCACAGGAGCTATTTCCCAGCATGCATCAGGCAATAGTTGCAAGTCTATTTGCAGGCCTGAGCTCTTAGCCAGGATAAAAATAAACTTCCCAACAGACAACAATGCTGCCCATGTTAGCTGGCTAGTTAATGATTCTGCAGTTTAACAAGCAGCCCGTTTCTCACCGTGGAAACGTTTGCGCTCTGAGGCAACCTGGGTCCTGTAAACAAGTTACTTATTCAGATAATTGACTGGGGGCATTAAGTCACAAGAGGGCTCTTCCTGTGTGCATGCTGTCCCTCTGTCCCACGCTCTGTTTCTCCCTTATTAAGCAGATTTACATTTTCTGAGGATTTGCTTCTATGAAAACTAATAATATGACAACAGGAAATGCAGTTCCTCTCATAAAGCGCAAATTGCTCTTCCTGGTACTTCCACCTCAAAGGTAAGTTTGTGGTAGCTGCTGGCATGGATACCGGAATAGCTAAATTTTTACGCAGACAATTCACAGGGGTGGCCCACGTAAACGGAGCATTGAAACACGGAAAATAATCCCTAAATGTTGTTTACAAGACCCAAATTACCAATAATTGACTTCATTTCAAAGACTCCATTGCACTGACTTGGTTGTAAAGTATGCAAAATTACATAACTGTGTGTTGAGACTGCTTTGGCCGTCGTGAAGGAAAAGTAATTTACCAAAAAAAGACCTTTTAGTTATGGTTGAAATGTCCCCATGAAAAGAGAGCTTTTTCCCAGAGTCCTTTGGGGTTAAACATGTCACCACTGCCTTAGGGCAGTAGCAAAAAAACAACCCGGACTTACAGAGACGCCTTTATGCTACTGGAGCCCGACTAAGGACTGTTGTCACTGCATCATACTTCATCAGGAGCTGCATAAGCTAAGAGTAAAACTTTCATCAAAAACTCTACAATAGAATGAAAGGAGAAGAAAGTACTTTAAGAAACTCAGAAAAAACATATTTAAAGTAAAAATGAACACACTGACAAAAACCACCAAGTGTTTTTTGTGGATAGCGCAATTTTGAACCAGAGAGTGATGCAGGAATGAGTCCTCAAAATGGAAGTGACTCCGGTTCCCTTCTCTTGAAGTCATCTGTTAGTGTTTCTGGTAAGACATCTGAAATTAGGTCTGTGGTCTGATGATGGGAAAGAAAATTGCTCAAATGATGTAATTCATTTCTTTGAGCAATAATGAGGTAACATGAGCACCTCTTACATTATTCTGGTTCATCATTTATTTAGCAATACTAAATTATGGGTACTTTTAACGTATCAAATTCTGTCAAATGAGCGTTCTCACAGAATATGGGGGAGGGGCTGACTTCATTAATTACAGAAATGAAACTTTAAAGGGTTTTTCTTACAGCGTCATCATGGGAATATTACTCATCAGTTACTGTTTCGTGTAAAATCACAGGGAACCCACGAAATTCCTCTCAGAAACATGAGAGTGAAGGCGTTAGAAAAGTTAACAAATAAGCCCACACCAGACAGGAGAAGCTGAACGGTCGGACCACACAGTCAGAGCCCCCGAGAAACTGGGCTACGAGCCCCATTAACACAACAAACCGCTGGATGTAATTTCCCCACAGATGAGCCGGCGTCTCACTGCCAGAAATAAACACGTGGATGTCAGAAATAAACCTCAGAAATGCTCGGAGACTGCAGGTAGACGTTTCCTGGAATCAGTTGGTGTGTAATAGATTTTAATTAGTGCGGTTTATTGGATTAAACCAACAGGGTGATGATAGTTCTCCTTCATTTTTCTGAAGTGTTCAAAACATCGTTCTACTTTACCTTCAAGGCGAGAATATTACTACTAAATTAAGGATATTCTATGAATGAAGGTTATTTCATTTTGGATGACTAAAATCATAATTTGTGGCTTTACCCATTTTTACCCATTTTGAAGTAGACATTTCGACTAACCATAACTGACCATGTTCATTTTTTGTCTCTAGCTCAAATGTTCGTAGTTTTTAATTTGAACAGACATTTGCTAAAATCCGCTTTCTCGCATTTGTGAATAGCTGTGGATTTGTAAAATGTGCAGGGTATAAAATGGCATATATAGACTGGAACAATAGGAAAACACGACAAGTTATGACACAAACATCAAGTTTCTAGAGCCTGATGGTCCCATGTATCCCATTTTGTGCTAACTGGTGCATGATGGGAAGCCTTTTTACTACACTTAATAAGGGTTAACAGCCACTTGTGTTTGTGTTGGTAATACATCTTGAATGTGATGGTGCCAAGCCATTTAAAATGCTCGCTGTTTATTCCTCCAAAGCTTTATTACCAGTTAGCCCTACATGACAGTATTTATTATATTATATGTGTTATATGTTGTTATGAGGAATCCAGCTGGGAAGAGATCTTATGAAACCCTGTTCTCCTGTCATGAAGATGTTAAATGGCTCCTTGATACGCACATGTAGTACGGATCGAGGATGAATTGAATGTCAGGGTCAGGCTGTCTTCTTTCAGGCTTAACAGTGGCTTTGGACGTTATGTAGACAAGGACATGTACCATAAACACATGGTTTGTATTTGTGCTTCCCCTGCTATCGTTCATACATCAAATGTAGAAGAAGGGGGGTTGTCGGGGTATTCATTACACAGAAGCCCCTGGGAAAGATTTAAGTTTTCATTAGAAATATGTACGGCACACCAGGACATGTTTTCAGCAACTTTGGGGAGTTGACGAATGGGTTTATTTTTGTAATACATCATAAGCCATCCTCCAGTTTGCATAAGCCCAGCAGGCGTAGTTCCTAGAAAAGAAAATGTAGATGGAAAACTCATCAGGCCAAGTACTCAAAAAACACCATAAATTAAAATAACTGGAAACTCTTGGACTGTTTTGTACAGATCATTTGATCTTTGTATAAATGATGTTTACGCGACTCAGCGATTAAGCAACACAGATACTTTTGAACCAGTAGAATTGTGGTTGATTTTGATGTGAATTATTAAGTGTATGCCACATCAACTGCCCAGTAAAAAAGTAGACAAATATGAACCTGAAAATGATCCTAATATGTCCTCTTTAAGTAAAGGATCAGACTACTTCTTCCACCTCTGCTTTTACCTGACTTCAACACATTTAGTCAAGTGACACTAAACACCAACTAACATAAAGGTAATCCTGGGTGAAGCTCTATCTGTTTTACATTTCAGTTTGTACCCATATAATTGGTGTCAGGATATAAAGTGAAACCTCAAAAGCCCCCACACCTCAGGACTTTCCACCTTGGTATTTAAAAAAGGGCTTTGAGCTGGGTGTTTCAAAGTCATGCACAGAGAGTGAGGTCACCCTGCATTTACTTACAGCAGTGGGACGAAGTTAATACATATGTGGGCCACAAGATTAATGCTGTGTCCAAAGTGTGTGGGCGTGTTCAAAAGCAAAGTCGATATTTCTCACCCACTAGATGTGCATACAATTCACACATACTGTAACCATTGGAAATGCTGAAGGAAGTTTTCACATATTAGATATTGATGAACTGTCCCTTTAAAGAGGCCTCACTTTATGACAGTTGGCAGCAGACTGTGTCCAATCACTTTGCTTTGTTTCTATTGGCGTCCTGCTGTTAATCACACCCGTCTCTGCCAGTAAACTACTAAAGAAAGGAACACGTGACACGACTCGAGCCAAACAGTAAAGATCAAAGGTCAAATGTCAAGGTTAGAGTCAAGATGAAACACCCTGCAGTCTGAATGCTGGGGTTAAGTTAGCTGGCCGCCTTTGTTGTGATTGGTCAACCGCTTAGAGATGTCCCACTCCTTAACCAGGGGTGTGTGTTTGGCATATGAAAAATAAACACATTATGATCTCTCTGAGAATCTGAAAGAAAAATGGAGCGGTGAAACTAAATCTTCATATTCCTTTTTTTTTTTTATTATTATTAATTGCTTCCTCTGTGCATTCATAATCGCTCAGCCGTCGTGAGCGTCTAAAGGGATAAGCATTTCTGTTTCTGTGCGCACCTGCTGCTTTTGGCTTGGCCCTGTGGGAGTCTGCCCATTAGACCAGATTAGATTACACACACTCATACACACTTGCAGCCTTTACTCATTAGTCACTGCAGTATCACTTTCAGAGGGGTGCTGGACACTACGGAGCCCAGGCCGGGGGAAATGTCAAATGTTTTGAATCTTATATGGACAAAATCTGATATTTTAGACATTTGTGGAACCGTTCAGATACAGTACGATTATAAGACATGTTTGTATTTAAATAAACAAGGGAGAAGCTGCATGAGTTACTGCTATCCAACATGTAGGGTGGGAATGTATATGTATGCACAGTGTACACTAGCATTGATTCAGACACACATTCTGTGCATTATGTACAACACACACCTCACACAAAGCAACACCATTTGTGCAAATTGCCTCGTTTTCACCCGCCACTTCCTCCGCCTCCGACTGCTTTGCTCTCTGTTAACAGGGAACAATCAATCAGGGTCATTTCCTGTGCAGAGTTGACGTCCTGTCTCACAGGATGGGGCTTAAGAGGGTCGTGGGCACCAGAGACTGCCCCC
>NW_011356287.1:353536-354513 GCF_000735185.1 Notothenia coriiceps
CCACCAACTCAGCCCTTTTATTTCAGGAAATCTCTTCATGTCTACCAAAATGATACTATATTTCAAATCAAATCAAGTTTTATTTATATAGAACATTTATAAACGATTTTTGGTTGAGCCAAAGTGCTGTACATATAATAAAAATAGCCTACAGTAGAGACACTTTACAGCTAATACAACAGCACAGTTTGTTCAGAATATCGGTATGAGAAAAACGACACCCTCTGTCCTTAGACCCTCACATCGTACAAGGAAAAACTTCCAGTGAAAACCCCACAGTTTAAAGGGGAACATGGGAGAAACCTCAGGGAGAGCAACAGAGGAGGGATCCCTCTCCCAGGACGGACAGACGTGCAATAGATGCCGTGTGTAAATCGAAGAGATAATACATTATACAGCATATAGACCGAATGTTAGGAAATGCATGTGTCTGTAAGAAGAAGATGAGTCCACGAGGATGTCAGCTACAATCCTGTGGAAGCCATCGGGGAAGCAGCATGACGAGACCCAAGGCAGGACCGCAGAGACCGGTTCAGCCACGACCCGAAGTCCACGACTTAATCCAGAACTCAGGATAGAGGATCCAAGACACAGGACTACAGCAAGAGGATCAGCCTCGACTCCGGATCCCGGCGTCGATATAGATACAAAACAAGAAAAAAGATTTGGCTGGGTTAATCGGAACAAGAGAATACACAGACACAGACAGAGAGGGAAAAGGTCATTGGATAAAAGTTATTCTTGATAACCCTCTAGAAAGATCTCATGAACTTCCCCACTCAATCTATCAAGACCCGAGCAGTTCTATTAGATATAGGATAAGAAACAGAGATAGGGAGCACAACAACCTATCTCTTCGTCAGATGCACTCCCCCGCTTATCTAAGCGACTCTGTACCCCGTTACCCTCTACAAGGCCATAGACCAGCAGAGGGAAAATGGGGGGTGGGTAAGGGTAAGGGTTTTTAAGAATAAACC
>NW_011356287.1:354532-377187 GCF_000735185.1 Notothenia coriiceps
TAGTGATGGCAAAATGAAGCTTTGAATGAAGCGTCGAACCACTTGGACAATTGTGTCGGAAATAGGTTCATTTCTCGAAGCTTCAGTTACAGCGACCTCTCCTGGCGAAGTGCAAGGCTGCAGTGGGTTTAACGTATCTTTGCCTTGAAAAATATTCGATACACACACACACACACACACACACACACACACACACACACACACACACACACACTAAGACTGAATATCATGTTCTGTTTGCAATTAAAGATTGATAATAGTGTGTATTGGGTTATTGAGAAGAGACTAGAGAGTGCTGGGGCGGAGAGGGCCTTTTATCAGTTATTAAAGTATTAAAGTTGAAAAGCAATGATTAAAAGTTTAACTATTCCGAGCTTTGAACCAGCTGCGCGAAGGATATCGCCGCATCATGGCCGCCGGCTCTATCCACTGGGCTATCAATTATCAACAGATAGCTACAGATCAACAGAGATAGGGAGAACAACAACCTATCTCTTCGTCAGATGCACTCCCCCGCTTATCTAAGCGACTCTGTACCCCGTTACCCCGTTACAAGGCCATAGACCAGCAGAGGGAAAATGGGGGGTGGGTAAGGTAAGGGTTTTTAAGAATAAACCGCAAGGGTCTAAAGGGAAAAAAGATTAAATATAAAGGTACTATATTTTAAGTAATCCTATCTACTATTCCTATATTCGAATAATGTATAAACTATTTTTAAAAATACTTTATGAAATCCTATGTTATGTTATAAATATTAAAATAAAGAACTAAATGAATAATAAATAAATAATTAAACAAAAGCCACATTTAAGTGTGTAAGGTACCATCAGTCACCTTAGTGCATAAGTAAATATCTAGAACTGATTTCCAGTTAATATAAACAATGTTTTTAGTGGTAAAGTGCATATTTAATGGATTTCTTTTGCCATCCGGTGGCTAATTTCCCACTAGTACGATGGCGAGAGAATGGAAAACAGCATATTAGCGTGTGTGTGTGTGTGTGTGTGAGCCGCGTGACAGAGAATAGGGTTATGTAACGCCAGTGTTGACCGCGTTTTAACACACTCGTGCGATACAGCGGGAGCTATCTGTCAAATATGGGAGTTTCTGGCTTTCGGAGAATCCGCCAGAGGAATGCCAGATTTCACGGGAGTCCCGCTGTAAAACAGGTTGTAACAATTAGCGGGAAATGCTCATCAGATGAGCCCCGTGAGCCGGATTGAGTTGTATTCGAAGCTCTCACTACGTCGGTGGTCTGCTGCAACCTGTGGCTGTGTACACTTTGCTGAAATGGGGATGATTCAAGGATTGGGTCTGGTCAGTAAAGACAGGACGCCAGAGCTTTCACACCTCAGGAGGAAGTCTGCCTTGTATACAGGAGAGACTTTTAAAATAAAAGCACAGAGTAGTGTCTGTCAAAGCCCCTTAAAAACTGACTCCAAATGAACATCAAGGAACTGGAAACCCTTGCTTTCATTCACTCATTTTGACTACTTTTCTTGAACATATCTGTTTTTTTCAACAGGTTAACTCAAGCCGTGGAAACTTATGTAATCACGAGGGAATGTACACCCTCTCGGAAATATTTCACAACTTTTCAGGGAGGGCAAAGGACGAGCTGGTTCTGGGAAGGATAAGGGAAAACACGGGGCGGTTCACGTGAAGACAAATATTTTCATTCTTTATGTGGAGATTTGTTTGAGTTTGGAGATGCCATCTGTGTCCCAGGTTATTACAGTGAGTGGAATTGAATTATCCCGATAAACATAAGCCATATTTTTCCTGCAGACTTGCAAATGAAATATTTTCCCAGAGTATGCTATAGTTGTTATCATCTGCCAGCACACTAGTCTCTCTTCCTCCAAATCATTATATAAACCTCACCATAATCCTGACAGAACTTTTTTTGAGTCAGTTTCTGCTACCAATTTAACTTGCCATTTCACCGGATTTTCCAATATTCTCACTATAGTTTTGGCGTTTAAAAATGCAGGGCTAAAAGCCACTTTGCATGGTTGGAAATCGAGCCCTAATCGAGGACTAAAGAGATCCTTGACTTTATTTTGACTTTTTTCTATACAGCACAGAAATAGAGTTACAGCAATGCATGTCATTTGAAAACTAATCCGATTTAAAGCTTTATTCTGCAAGAAAACTCGATATGTTGCGGTTACTTTTCTCCCAAAAGTTCCAATTGGGCCTTTGCGTCAGTGTGGGTGCAGCTAATGAAGACACTGACAGTCGGTCCTACGCAGGCGAGTGAGTCATGGCCGTGCTGATTAAGGGATCTTCGAGCCGAGGAGCCATCAATCAGGCGCGAGATCACTCCTACTCTCACTCCCCACACCGAGCACTGTTTATCCAGCTGCTGGCGCTCTGCCTCTGCACAGACCCCTGCTCCTGTCCTAGCCATCTGACGGAGGTGCACGAGGAAAAGAAAGAGTGGAAATCCAATCCTTTGCACTGTTGCAGTGCCAAAATCAGTTCAGTGTATAGTTTTATGTTTAAAAGATTACAGCTCAAAGCAGTGTCACAACCCTGTCTCCATTCTAGACTTGCAAAATAAATAATAGTTGCATATGTTGCATGTCAAACAATAAGCTTTTGACCGCTGTTAGCAAGGAAATAACATACAGTTTGGTGTTCTCTGGGAAAGTTTGGAGTCTCAACTCACCCACGTCGATGGGGATTTGCAGGTCAACACTCAGCAGTGTAGACATATGGCTTTGCGGTTTGGAGCGGGGATATGTCGGAAGCAATGTAGACTGAAATAAAGAGAGGAAAAGACGGATAGAGAACCAAAAGAAATTCATTTTATTTTCACGGCTTAAGCTTGACAAGGTCATTGTTAGCAAAATATTGCTAAAGGAGAGGAATCCAAGAACTGCTGTAAATTACGCAGGAGATACTGTGCAAAGACTTGAGGTTAAATGACTTTTCTTAGATTGCACGTCCGTCAGGAGGCCAGATGGAGTTAAGTAAAGAAGCAGCTGCAGGATATAAAGCCAGCTACTCCCAAGGAATCCCCCCAAACTCCTCGACCTAACACTGTAGTTACCTCTCATTTCACTCAGACTGAGCAAAGAATGTAAGAAGTTTAATTGAAGTCATTTTAAAAGAATATCCTTGTGCTGATTAATACAGCGGCTGTCAATCCGAAACAATTCTAGCCTTGGGACGCCAGAGGAAGGTGTAACAAAATACAATGTATGCATAACCTCTTTAAAATGGCATTCATATAAAACCAATTAGCAAATACCTTTTAAATTAAACATAATCTAGCCTTTTTTCTTTTTTTAGCCTAAAGCTAAGAACACGTGGGGCGTCGGGGCGTGGGTCGTGAACCCCGCTCCCTGTAGCACCAGGTATGTGTTAGTAACATGTAGCTTCAGTCTCTTCTTCATGCTAAGCTAAGCTAACAAGCTTCTGGATGTAGCCTTGTATTTAGCGGAAGCATGTGTGAGGAGTGTACCTTTTTGTGCACTTGGTATCTTTGGATTGGTATCTATCGCTACTTCAAAAATGAACACACACACATAGTTGGACACAGCTTGACACTATTCAGCACTGTCAGCGAGTTTGAACGTCTGTTGTGTCTCCAGACTGTGAAAAGCCAACCAGCAGACCATCTGATGAGAGGTATTCTCAAATCCCACACCACCCTGAACACACACACAGACAAGAAAACACACATTTTTGCACTTGGGCTCACACTTTTCCCAGCCTTTACTGAGTATACAGCAGCCTGACATCACTCATGTTACACATCGAGACAGACAGCTCACCCCACAGGATTACTCTGGTGTTTCCCACACACACACACACACACACACACACACACACACACACACACACACACACACACACACACACACACACACACACACTCACTCACTGAAATAATCTGGTGCCAGCCATGCCCACGGTATATAAACGTTATGTCTGTGTGTATACCTCTTTGTACGCAGGGTGCATTTTTGTGCATATTCATGTTGGTTTTCTCATCAAGGAGAAGGTCAGGGAGGCCACTTGCAAGTGGAAATGTGTCTGGAGTCACAGCAGCATTTAGCAAAAACACCCTAAAACACCCGATGTGCGTTTGAAAGAAATGGAAAGTTTGTCTAACTAAACACAAATGCATCATTTTGGATGTGCCTAATGTGCGTTGGGTGTGTCTCTGCAATAATGAATATTATATCATCTAGTTCTGTGGCCAACAATGCAGCATTTTTTCATGGGTCCTGAAAAATGTTTTCAAAACTCTTCATGAGGACTATTTCTTTAGGAGAATGTAGGTCCAAAGAAAACCTTTTAAAAGCACTTAGCGCTGAAATCTAAGTCGTGTGTATCTGAAAACATCTGTCTTAATACCACTATGGGTGGTGAGAAAATGGATCTTTTGTAATTTGAGCAAATGAGCCTCAGACGTGTGATGATAGCTAATTAAGAGCCAGAAATGTGGCCAGAAAATATTTTATCCTAATTTTCTGCAATTTGTCACAACATTTTCTTTATCCCTTTGGAATAGATCATGTATTTACACTGTCATGAATCGTAATCAATCCCTCGAGCATAACTTTTCATCTCTACATCTCTTTGTTTTTCTCTTTTCCTTTGTCTCTCTGTCAAGTCTGGAGAACAGATTAGAGGCCGAGAGAAGTGCCAACGGGAAGAGGTCACACGTGTGAGCCCTTATTGATGTTGGGCCTAACAATCAATCAACACTGAAAAGACATTACAAGGTATAAGCACTTTTGTACAAGTGTTATTATCTGATATATGATCATGTGCAATGCCACCTGTAATAATTAGTAGGTCAAGTTATGGTAACAAGGAGGAAAGCTCAGCCTTTGGGGTCCTATAGGTGAAACGCAGAAGAGGTAAAGGCATCACTAATTAGACTGATCCGACAGTAAGCTGCCACGTTGCAGTGATGTGTTTCTGTATTTTCAGAATGAACAACTTTTATTTAATTTAAATGATGCAGGCCTGGAAGTCTCTTTTGTGTCCAAGTGTGCAACTTTTCATATTGTCCTCTCTTATTACTGTACACATATTTTCCATTAAGCCTGCCTCATGTAGTGACTACTGCTCTGGGAGATATACAGTTGCAGCTGCGACCTTTTACACCGTGCGGACTGACCTCACTGACTGACTGTCTGGAGCAGGGCTTTTGTTTTGCTCAGGGAATTCGGAGACATAGATTGCAAGTGAGTTTTTCATATAAGCAAAATAAGCTGACATAATTTGAACTGGGACAGGACAATGTTTCCAATTCACGGCGCTTGTTTGGAAACATCAATTGAATTTCATGTTTGTGTAAGATGTACTTCTAGGAATTTTAAATGTATGTCCGCCCCCCGACATGTAAGGATTAATCTAAGGTGCTGACAGAGGAGTGTGTGTGTGTGTGTGTGTGTGTGTGTGTGTGTGTGTGTGTGTGTGTGTGTGTGTGTGTGTGTGTGTGGGGGAGTCGTAGTAATTGATGGGGCTTTGCTGACAGACGGGGTGCAATCTCTGTAGGGATTAGTAAGTGTAGGACACCAAAGACTCCCATACATACATGAGAAAGACTTGTACAAGATAGGCACAGTTGGAGACCTGTAATAAATACACATCAAATCAAACTTTACAAACCAAAGATAAAACATAAAATAAAAGCAATAATACCCCCCCTCCCAAGTAATAAACAGAAATAACACATTACCTTGTGACTGATATACGTAATACCTACAGAATCCAATAATCACAGGACTTAATCAAACAACATTAAAACAAGAATGAAATCTGAATAAAATTAGTATAAAATGAGAATAAAATAAGAATGAAATTATATTTAAAAAAAAATAGGAATCAAAAAGAATAAAATCAGAAAAAAATCTGAAGAAAATCAGAATATTCAAGAGTATAATCGGATAACATTTAAAAAATTAAAATACAATTAAAAGCCACATAAAGAATGTGGGCCTTGAGTCATCTAATTAACCCACTTTCCTGGAACCTGCGTAAAAACGATGCGTTAGTAAGATGCCGTCACGATTTCTGGGAAGGATAACAAAATATCCAAGATTCCTCCCACGCTCTCGAACTGTAGGAGTGTTTGCGCAGTTGGTTATTGGGTAATATCAATTGTGTGTCTTAGCTTAGATAAATAAAATCTGGTGTCCAATGTAAACACCTCCTCGCCTATTGCTTTCTAAAACACATTCAGTCAAGTTTTACCGGAGCAAGCTGCAGTAACCTCTCACCCTCTGCAATCTGCAGACACTCCCTGCTTGATTAGATTTCCTGCTGGAAAAGGATGGAGATGAAGGTGTAGAGGGAGAGAGAAAGGGAACGTTTGAGAAGAGAAGTGTTTAGGAAATAGTGTGTGAGGGCGCAGAAATGCAGGGCGTGGGCAAGCTGTTTGCTCGTCTTTCACACGAGGAATATGGTCAAACACATTCCAATCTTTGAGCATTAAAGGGGCTTTAATGTTCAGGTTAATATGTGTATTGTGTGAAGAACAGTAAATCCTTAAAATGGGATTCTGAGCAATAGGAGATACTGTAATCCTTCCATAAATTACAGCTCACCCCCATGGAGAGTGAGGACCAAGTGATCTGGCCTCCTGCTATTTCTTAAAGCGTCTCATTTTGGTTCACAGCGTATCACTTCAGAGCCCCCCGGCACTTCTAGTTCATGATCCAGCAGCAAGTGGGTGAATCTCATTGTGTGTGTGTATTTTCCCTGCAAGACAATACTTGTATAAGGCAGAAAAACAATATTGTAACGTCAATTTTTCACAATATCGTGTAGCAAGTAATTTATTTGAAAGGTTTCCTGTCCATTTTTGAAGAATCTATTGCACCATTCCTCTAAGCAGTAGTATTGCATGTCTGAGTGACTAAGTGACTCTGATAAACACACACACACACACACACACACACACACACACACACACACACACACACACACACACACACACACACACACACACACACACACGTTGTTGATGCTAAATGTCTTGCTGACACGAGCCATGTTGCAGCTGGGATGTTTGCTTTGCCCTGTGTGTTAGGAGATAGGGATTACATGTCTGCCTGCGCTCCCGTACGACACCGCCTGACACAGAGATCACATGTGTGTGAGTGTGTGTGTGACATACAGCTAATGTTCTTTGACACAAAGCAGTTCATTTACCCAGCGGTTACTCAACGCAACAAGGTCAAAGGATGACACTGAGTAACAGCTCACTGCAGATATTCAATAAACATTAAATACTATACTAATACTATATTTCAACACATTCAGAAACTGTCTTTAAAGACACCTTGGCTGTTCTCATATCACGTGTTCTGGAATCAGAGGGGTGCTTATAATACTTCTGTACTTTATATTATTCTGAAATGAGCCATTGTGCAGAATGAGTACTTATAACTTTGTACTTTTACTTAAGTGACATTTTGAAATCCGAGCTTTTACTTGTGACTAAGTATTTTACGACCATAGTATTTGTACTTATCGTCCTACACTGTATATCCGCTGCGCTCCCTTCTGCCCTCGGGTTACTGACCTACTTTCAAATCGCTCGCTGCCCTTTTAGGACGCTCACAATGATTTATCTGTGACCAGTGTGTGTGTGTCAGTGTGTCAGTGTGTCAGAGGGGGTGTGTGACACAGTTTGCAAAGCAACTTCCTGTCATCAATCTTTTTGAGACATGCATGCATACACACTTAGATGCAGCAAAGAAGAGCCCCCCCCCCCCCCTTCATGTTAAACACTTGCAGTCTACTGTAACTCAACCAGACGACCTTTGGCCATGAGGTCACTGATCGTGAGACCCAGACACATAACAACAGGAAGTGGGATTCAATCAGGCCCACAGACGTCCTGCACGCGCCTGACTGTAAGTGACCACCGCCCGATATCAGTCTCACACACACACACACACACACACACACACACACACACACACACACACACACACACACACACACACACACACTCAGTGTTGGCAGGAGCAGGCTGACAGATTGTCCTACAATAGAGAGGGATGCTCGGGGCTTTGATTGACAGGAGGCTATTCATTCAGTGAACACACACACACACACACACACACACACACACACACACACACACACACACAGAACACACAGCTGGGTTTTTTCAAACTGTAGTATGTGCTCACATGTTTCATTGTTGGTGAAGAGGCTACTGCCTGAATATGCTTAATGAAAGGCAGGTTTTTCCTATAAATAAAATCATTTGTGATCCTTAATATCTTGGTTCCCTCTACCAGCAGCGGGCCACAGGAAACACACAGCTGGGTCACAGAGCCTACAATAGTATCATATTATCCACCCCATGTTTTTGACTGTATCATGTTTTATCCCTTTGAAAATGCAAAGAATGCTTGAGTAAATACGACCTTGCACACGGCTCTGAAGCGTGTGACAAACGTCCAAAGCCAGATCGACTTTTGACCCGCGAGTCCAAAAACATACTTTCATGTGGGGAAGCTGGGTCCATAGGAGGAATTCCCACTTAACGCAAAGAAAACAGTCGCAGTCACGGGCCGACACACAGGCTGATAGACAGGCGGCTAGTGGGCAGATACAGCACTGGTTTTTCTTTTACTCAGAAATATTTTATATAATATAATTGTTGAAGCCACAGCTTGTTTCTCTTTATTTTATTTCTCTTTTTGGTTTATTTATTTTATTATAATTAAACTAAATAATATCAATTGTATTTATATATCAATGTATTATAAATATAATAATTATTACCAATGATGTCCCAATAACTGTACTGGTCCCAAAAGAACGAAACCATTATTTAAAAATAAAGAAATATATACAAATATATTTATTCCTGGAAGCTTGGACCATCAGAAGCCATTACAGGAGGTGAGGAAATACAAAGTCCTGACTGTATCACTCAAAGGTTAAGGATACATTCTGCACAGGACATATCTGACATTTGATAGATGTCTTGGCTTGAGTCGTGTTCAAATCAGTTTGGCTAACGCTGGAGAAGGAATTCAATCATATTTTTGAATTCGTGATCGGAGGAGTAGAAACACTCAACTGGCAGAGCGAGGTTAGCTGTCGAGTCATCGACACAATTTAAACAACTCAACACGCTATTATGAGTCAATCCAAGGCGCCTGATAGAGAAATAAGAAAACAACATAACATGGTGATCTCTGAGGACTTTTTAGTGTTAAACTGCGAAGAGCGAAGGTCATTCTCCGGCGCTTGCGTTGGTTGCTTCCAGGATGATGACATGCGAACAGCTGCGGGCGCTGACCTCGCCACTGCTGCTGAGGTGCTTACACGATCCCAACGATGACAACGTCGGTTTGGCACATGCAACGAAAAAGAAATTCCCATGCGTGTGATTAAGCACAGCTCAAATAAAGGGTGGTTGTTTTGGGAAAAAACTGCCTGAATCACCTTCAGTCGACCACTAACTATCAAACTTCTCTTCAAAGTGACCAACCTGAGTCATCGTGCAAACCGCTCCGTCGTTCTCTCACCCGCTTTACTGAAAACCCTACTCTCAGCATTTTTTTAAAACACACACAAACACACAGACCGTCTCCAGATGTGTAATTGGAGGGAGACATAAATAGGGAAACAATGGCGAAGCGAAAAGTCAAGCAGATTCAGATGGCAGGCTCATGGCTGTCTGTCTGCATGGACACACACACACACACACACACACACACACACACACACACACACACACACACACACACACACACACACACACGTTCTAACTGGGCAGCTTGATTAGCTTGAGTCTTACAATTTGTGTACAATCAATGGTGTCAGAGGTGACCTTATACTTGAAAAAAGTTGTGTGCGTGCGTGTGTGTGCGTGCGTGTGTGTGTGCAGGCTGTAGCTAATGTAAAAGATCGTTCCGGGGTCATAGTGAAGGGTTATCTTTGCAGGCACCCGGCTAACGTCGCAGGGAGGTTTTCACAGATCCTATCTCTCCAAGCGCTCCCCATTAAACAAAAAAAAAAAATCAACATGGCTGCTCTGTCTCTGCAGATGTCAGACTGCCTCCCTCCCTCCTATTAAATGTGATTACAAATGGTCGTTGCTTTTTAAAAAGGGACCACTCCCAGATACCTCATCACCCAATTCGGATTTCTAAGAAAACAAAGTGCCAGACAAAAACAGAGTGGACAGGCGGGAAATATTTGTAATATCAAAGTTATCTGTAATCTCAAGCAGTTCCCTTTAGTAGCGAGCTGTGTGAGGATCCAGATGTGTTGTAAAAATGTAAAAAACTTGAATTGACCGGACTTCTTTTTGCGACTTGATATGACTGCACATAGTCCCTTCATCCTCTCTAGATGGAAGCTACTCCTCCATACAACTATACAGTACAATAGCTGTGGTGTCAGGTAGAGGTGAAAAGGGCTACCTGACACCTTTTGTTTGTTATGATGTGTTTAAAGTCACTGTCACTTCCTCACATAAGGCTGATTATAGGTCAGTTTATGGAAACCTGCTGCAGCTGTGTTCCCCTCTCAGCTCTGTTCTGACTGACATGTTTTTATGTAGCGCTCTCAACAACATGCCGGCCCTTGTTTCCAAATGTTGGTGTAACAGACAGTGATGACTGACAGTGGGAACAAATGATGGATGGGGGAAACGAAGAAGGGGCACGTGGGTAATGAGAGAAGGGTGTTTTTCTGACAGGGAAATAGAAAAAGCACTTCCTTTTGTCCCCGACGTGGCGAAGAAAAATAGAAAGAGTGCGAGGTCGGACAAGCTGCCAGTCTCAATGTCATCTGGAAAACATGGTGTCCCTCCTCTGCTTTAGGAAGAGGAGGAGATACAGTAGGACAGGATGTATGAGAGCAAAAAAAGACCGCTATCAAATCTCGCAGCACGTCTCACCATTATCCTCCCTGGATGAGAATGAAAAGCATTCCTGGGACCACCATGGCCTCTCAAATGAAGGGGCTCTGGTGGCCGGGACCCCCTGTTAATCCCTCGTTTATTGACAACAGGTGCTGCAGGGGGAGAGCCTTATTAGCGGTGCAGCTTTGTAAATCCTGTAATCTACTTGCTATATATACATTAAGTTGACTGTTTGGATGATGGCCCTGTTTCCTGAGACTATCTGTTGATTATTAAAATATTCCATTTACAACTAAGACCTCCTCCAAGACCGTTTTCCATAAATAATGAGTGTATGCACCCCATGCTCCAAAATGTAATGGGTTGTTTTTTGGCACACTTTCTACCTAGTTTTTTAAGCTTTGAGACACTAGTGTTACGTGTCCTGCTAACAAAAGAGCTAAGTTATGAGTTTAAATTCAGATTTAGGGGCCATTCATTATGCTTTTAAGACTCTTTAAAGTATTGTCTGATACTTTGGGAATATGATTATTAGCTTTTTTTGCTGGGAGTTAGATGAAAAGAGGAAATGCTACTCATGTATGCACATTGAATATGCAGCTGTAGTATGAGTGTAAGTTGTGAAACATGGGGAAACAGCTAATATCTATAGTCCTATTTGCTTCGATTTTTGACTGATACAAAAGAAAACCCCCGAAAGCATAATAGTGCTTCTTTAAATGAATATTATCCATCATATTATGTTGACTAATATTCTCTTACATCTGTCTTCATACTTTTATAAACATGGTGTTGCTTGCTGGAAACCCTCTCCACCTTCCACCTGTTCCTAATCACGCCGCTCACACCATCTTACATCACGGACCATAAATCAGTACCCATAATAAGTGACATGCTCATCATCATCGTCATCGCTGGCATGAGGAAGGCAGGCACATTTGTTTAGCATTCAGGACAGTCTGGGCCAGTGTACACCCTGCGCGGCACATATTTCACCCTAACCTCCCAGAAGACTCAACCAGAACCACATGGCGGGAATTTTTCTAAGAAAGGTCCATGTGGAAGGCTTGGAATGATATTTTTTAAAAAAAAGAAAAAGAAAGAAAAGCTTCATTTTTCACTGTCACCTGCCCTCTGCAAGTCAAGCGCAAACATGCCTGCTGTAGATGGGTGCAATGTAGCATTCATTGACATGCATGTAATTAGGTTAGAACGTCAGCTTTTTCAGAGGGGTTCTGGGTGGTTTTTCTCATGAATGGCCACTTTAAATGCTCATGTCTCATGCATGAGCCCTGCTAATTCATTCAGAAGTAGTCATGTTGAATGGCATGGGAATCCAAAGACTTTCTGTATCAATATTTATACTCTTTTAAGTTGTAATGATACACAAGCAATTTGTGTTTTTTGTAGCATTGGGGCAGTCCAAGCTTTCATGGCGGTTCTTATGGGCCCAACGTAGATCAAACGTGTGTGTGTGTGTGTGTGTGTGTGTGTGTGTGTGTGTGTGTGTGTGTGTGTGTGTGTGTGTGTGTGTGTCTTTTTGAGTCATTTTTACTGTTGGAATAAAATGTCGACTGCCATATGTTCCACATTTTCCACGTTTATTCTTCGAGATCCTTCTCCTTGAATGTTTACCCTCTGGCTTTAAGGTTATGACTTCTTCTGTGTATTGGTTTATCCTCTCATGTGTTTCCATTTGATAGTAATGAAGTCAGACAACAGAAAGTACACCGCTTCCTGTATTGCTTCCTTGTTTGCTGATGAGTATCTATGCTGTGAGTGTCAGGAGGTTACCATGTTATTACATATCTCCTTCTGCAATGAAACACTCTTTTCATGAATCACAACTCTGGCTTGGATTAGAAAGCACACAGGCTTATATAAATGAGGTCCCAGCAGAGGATAGTGAAACCTAGATTTGGAACAAAGATGCAGACCCTCCCTTAGTGCTGAGAAATGTTTCCTCTTAACAGGTCACATATCCACTTTCCTTCTTCTGTTCTTGACAGCAACTTCGCACTACAGAGTCAACAAACTATGCAAGGGATTACAAATGTCTGACTACAGTCAGCTTGGCCAAAAACCCATAAACACATGCCTCATTCCATTACACCACTAACCCACCCATGTCTTCGCAGCTCTTCTTACAATCCGCAGATTTTTCCAGAGGAATGTGAACAGGCTGCAGTCGTTGAGCCTCTTTGTTGTTTTCCGCTCGGGGTACCCAAATGTACCATTAGGACCCTCTCCTCCATTAAATAAGTGGTTGTTGAAAGCTGGCGGCTGTAATAAAGGAAATCTCAGATGCTAAATATTTCACAGGTGTGCACACAGACTGCTCAGTGTCATAATAACTGTTTGCAACACATATTGGACAGAGGCTGGATGAAGCAATGTTATACATATCATCATGTAACTAAGATGACTAAGTTCGATCTTATCTCAAATACTATCTTTACTTGCCTGGTGGAATAAGGCTTTTCCGCCACATTGTGTTATTTTTCAAGATATCCTGCAGGAATTTAAATGTGTATTGTTCTTGTTCGTCTTCTGTTCTATTGCAGTTGTATGTGTTTGCATGTTGGCAGTCCTCTGGGTCCTGTGTGCCCCTCACTCTGCTCGACAGCGTCAGACTGAGACATCAGATAGAGAGAAACGTGACGGCATGTCAGACTTTAGTAAAAGCTCGGAGCAAATATCCTGGAATGTATTTCCCCCCCGGTCGGAGAAGGAGAGGGTGTGGGTGTAATTCCAACCCAAAATGACTCAGTAATAATACTGTAATTACAGCTGACAGTTCGGCACTGACACGCGCGTTTCTTGAGGGCGCTTTCATCGCTTAATTTGTTTCTTTTTTTACCCATCAATGGAAATAAGACTGGTTTATTGGCGCCAGTGAAATTGCGGCATGTGTTAATGCTGACCATCCATCATGCATGACATCATTAAGGAATGATGGAACTCATCCCTTACTTTAAAAATTAGCCACGCTGTTTCAAGGAAATACTTCGCTGGAAAAAGTGTCAAAGCGTGTTGGAAAGGGAGTCATTGATTATTTATTATGGGAGGCGTGTGGCGCAGTGGAATAGTGCGCTGGTGTTCGGATCAGTGGAGCACAGGTTCAAACCCCACAGCAGTCAGCATGTCGGACACTTCTCCCCAAATTGCTCCTGTGGGGACTGCCCATAGTATGTAAGACGCTTTGGATAAAAGCCTCTAACAAGTAACATGTCATGTAAATGCAACGGGATACAATGTAGCATATTCAAAACAGGGAGTTAGGAGGCCTATATGTTTGCAGAAAACTTGCTAATATGACTTCTGCTGTTTCATCCGCATACAGTAACAAGTTTTTTGTGTGGAAGCCCGTGGTGCTGCGGGAAGGTTAGTCATCGCAGTGCATTCTTGACGGGATTGAAGGCTAAAGCAAACAATTTGACCACGTAATAATTGCCATGTTTTTCCCCTTTCCTCCTCTTTTGCCTTTTTTGTTGACCAACCCCGCATATTTTCCTTTCTGTAACCACAGTGCATGCCAAATAGGTTTCCTCATTCAACTCTTTGACCCTGAAAGACCAGACAGAAGGACAAAAAGGGATTATTGCAGTACGATCTTGGTCCCCCTATATTTTGGAGGCCAAAAGTCAATTTCATATTGGAATTTGGACCAAAACAATCGATGTTACTCCAACACAAATTGCAAAAAGAAACGCTGTTAAACAAGATAATCCAATACAACCACAAGTTAAAGCCTCAAATATTACACTGAAGACAAATTGAAGCAACATTTTGTTCTCTAAAAAATACGGTAGTAGCTCATTTTGTAAGGAATTGGCTTGATTACACAACGGACAAACTTGGACTGGTACTTTAATGCTTTTCATGCTGCCTATTGCTCCAATCACTAGGAAGGGTTATTGCAGAGGCCACATGTAACTTTGTGTGATGTTAAAGAGGATTGATTTTGAAGCCTGCATCTCCTTTTCCATATTTTTACAAGACACTCGTCATTTGAAGAATTTGAGAACGTTTGCGCATGTTTCGGAAATAACTCCCTCAAGGATTTGTGTCTGTGTTGCACAAAAGTCTGACCTCGGAAAAACATACCAAATAATTTAATGTTGAGACAACATAGCCAGACAACACAACATACCAACTCGTAGCAGAGGTTACGTGAAGTTTTCCTACAGGAATGAGACAAAGATACAGAGAGCAGACAGTCTCAATGTCCACAGGAAACGTCCACAAGCATTGTGAATTTATGCGGTGAAATTGCGGGAAGTTACGAAATAGAATAGATTTTTTTTGAAATATTGGGCTGTCTTATTTATTCTCTCTCATACACAACCTGCCACTAACGTTAAACCCCTTTCCTATTCAATTAAACACATTCAATGTTTATTTATTGTAAAAGCAATGGGGCTATTTTAATCACACTCTCACACACACACCCACTTCACCGCCTCATTCTGTTTTCATTTACTCGTTCGTTATCTGACCAGCTTCAATCTTGTAGGCTACTCACTTCGTTTCTTGTAGCCCTCTGGTCAGATAACGAACGAGTAAATGAAAACAGAATGAGGCGGTGAAGTGGGTGTGTGNGTGTGTGTGTGGTGCGCGCGCCTCGTGCACGCTCCTCACCGGACACAGACTGATCGCTGCCTCCTTCAGCCGTGCAGCGTTTCTGGTTATGATCATTACAATAAATTATTTGAATCGTGGTGTATTTATATGTTGATGCAAACTGTAAAAGGATGGTTGGATATTTCAAATAACAAATATAAAAAGTAAATACATAAAATAAATAATATAAAAACTAACTTCCACAGTTGTTACTCTTTGTACTTCATTTTACTGAAGAACGTATAAAAGGCTTCCTCTTTCCAGCAAAGTCTCTGGAATCAAAGGGACGTACACATGCAGAGCTGTGAGCCTCGCAGTAACAGGAGAACCAACCAACGGTCCCATTGAGTCCTATATTCATTAATAGCTGAGATTTCAGAAGTGAGTACAACTTTGATCTACTGATTAATACTCCACTCAAACCTTTACATGTTTCACTTCTTTCTTACATTAGGAGTTTCAGCTCTAAGTGAGATATGAACAGACAGAGACTAAGGTTCAGATTGAACTGGAAACACGTGTTTGTTGAGGCAGTGTGAGTTTCACAGTAGAGACAGGTGTTATTATACAAATTATTACATGGTTTAGTTGAATACTCGATTCTGATTGGTCAATTCAGAACACGTGACACGTTGTTATTCCAGAACAGACAGACCGCTGTCAAGGATTTATTGACCGTTGTTAAGGACGCTCACATCTGCACAAACAAGTCCGTTCGATTTAACTGTGTACAGTTTGGCCAAACTGACAAGACAAGAGCGACAAGAAAACAGCGGAGAAGTAACAGGCAGAAATCCTCCTTTTTACGCAGCGGTCCAGAAATAGACATCAAACGGCGACACATATTCAGTTGCCAGTTCCTTTTGCATTAGGGCAGGGATATCTAGATACTTTCCAAGGTTTGACATAATGAATTGTGCTACTTTTAAAGCAAGCAGCGATGTTTTCAAATCTGTAATCAAAAAGCTCCGCCTTCCTGCCGTTGCTACGTTTTTATAATAAATATAGATATAACACTTTACAGATGTTACATGGGGGATGGATGGAGTCTCATTTACTGATGTGACTGATAGATGTTTCTATCTCACTGGCCTCAGAGCTGTCTGTCTGCTGGAGACCCTTATTAAAAACCTGCTGCTTTCTGTCTGACTAGTGGACTGTGAGACCCTCGTTTATATATCAGTTTGATAAACTGCTCTGTCCAAGAATGAAAGGCTACGGTTTCAAAGTCAACAAATACATTTATTAATGAGATAACTCAGATGAACTGTTTAGTCCACAGATCCACTTGTTGTGCTGATAAAGATCTTCTTCTGTTTCCTGCAGTGAGAGAAGAGCCGTAACAGGAATAGACCTGAAGTGAGTCACAAACATTAGCTGATAATACTTTTGTACTTTTATAAGTACGATTTTAAATGCAGGACTATAAGGAAGTATTGTGTCAACAATGTATTGGTACTTTTACTATTATGTATATGTACACTTCTTTGAACACTGCAGCTACACAGCCCTTGAATCCACTGTGAATATAACCACAGAGCTGATGTCATCACATGCTCAGTTTTTACTTCTGCTTTTGTGATAGAGAACAGGTTAGCTGGAACACAGCTTCTTTCTCACTTCTATCTATTTTACACTCTGTGAGAAGTCATATTATCCCGATTGCATTTTAAAAACTCTTCACTGACGCTGAGAGCAGTGGACACTCCCCTGTGTGTGTCTGTGTGTTTGTCTTTCTGTGTGTGTGTGTGTGTGTGTGTGTGTGTGTGTGTGTGTGTGTGTGTGTGTGGGGTGGGGTGTTTTTTTTATTTGGGAGCAAATTTTACGCCCGCTGTTTTCAAACCTAGTCAGGTATTTAACGTTTAATAAAGAATTATTATTAACTACAAAACACAGAATTTGTGTGATTATACTGAATGATTTAAAAATGAATATTTGACACTAAACACCACTGCATATTTACAACTGTTACATGTGTGTAAAGTATTTTTCATAATAAAAGTTTATTCTAGAACAAAACTCTGTTATTAGATCAATATTTTTCTTATATATCAATTATTGCTAAATCTGAAAGGTCTTTCCCAGCTTTGGAATTTCTCTGTTAGGGCCAAATAACTAAGATTATTTTTACTGACTTCATAGTTCAAACATTATCATATAGCCAACAAATGTGATCATAAACCAACACACTTTTTAAAGATATCGTTTTTAAATCCTCACTGAAGTCACACTTCTTCTCTCTGGCCTTCTAGTCAGAGCTATGACACCTGACATTTCCCTGTGTTTTTTCTTATTTTAATATTTCTGTTGTAAATGATTGTCTTTTCTTTTCTTTTATTATATGTACAGCACTTTGGCTCGACCAAAACTAGTTTTTAAATGTGCTCGATAAATAAAACCTGATAGGATAAGTTTATGGCGGGAAAACTTGCGCTTGCGTCGGGTTTCCGCTCTCTTTATATGTACAGTCAGTCTATGGTTGCCGTACGTAGCTAGCAGACCAACTCCTCTTGGAGTGTGACGTGGACCGATCCTCCCCTTCTCCTCCCAGTGAACGCTGTAGCCTATATAAAGCGGAGCATGTGTCAGGTACTGTAGGCTACTGTGTTTCGCTCTTCAGCTGAGGTAAGCCACTGGACAACTGAAGACATCCAAGGTAATGAATGGATATTTTAAAGTTATAATATTTAGCACCACCAGTGTTGCTTAGTTTCTTTTGTAACTATATTTCCCTCACTGTTGTTCTCTCTTCAATAACAATCCGTGTATCTACGGATCATTTGTTTTTCTTTATTCAAAAATTAAACGGAAGAGCGTCTGTTTGCTATATTTAATGATCGATACCAATATTTGTTACCACACTTTCTGAATAAAACAGACACTGTTGAAGTAGGCTACTTTTACGGTGTATTTTTGTAATAATCCTCTGTCAAAGTCCCCTCCATAATGCATGTTTTCTGCTGTCTTTGATGAATGATAAAAATATAATTTTACCATTAGTTCTTAATTATATTGATACTGTTTGACTCAGTAGTCTTACACTACCACAATACAATTAAGTACTTATAGTGTGTACTTTTCCAGTAATCCTGTCCCCTCCTGAGTACAAGAATGCATGTTTCTCTATTATTTTTGAATAAGCGTTAAAACACATTTAACTTAAATTGTTGGACAGAGTATTTTAAGAGGATATGGTAGACATATTATCAGCAATTCTTAGAGAGACGGCTGAGTTGACCGCACTGTATAGTTTAAATCTCCTAACAATGTTGTCCATTTTAGACAGAGGCTTATTATATGTACAGCCCTTTTTATAACTTTCATTTTCTGTGCTTTTTTTCTGTCTTGGCCGTTTTCATTGTGATCGCTAAATTCACCTTGTTTCCCTTTGTTTATAATATTATCACCGGTCCGTTCCAAACACAAGATCCGTAGATACACGGATTTTTCACCTCACGAAGCATTCACACATTCACTACTATTATAATAATAATAATTATTATTATTATTATTACCCAGAGAGATTCTGAAACAAAACTGTCGGGGTTCAGTTGGTCCTGTATTTCAGTCTGTGTTCTCTGATCTCAAAGCAGAAGGTAGGCCTATTTCCTGATTCAGTTCAAATTAAATATAATGTTGATATCTGGCGCCACCTAGTGTCAGACATATGTTACTGTTCCTGGTGTCAGTTCTCTGAAGTATTGGGATGAATAAAGACAGACTGTATGTTTTCTAATGTTTGTTTCCTCTCACAGGGAGAAGATGATCTTCCTCACCCCGCTGCTCCTCTTCCTCGCCTCCTGTGTCTCTGGTTAGTTTACTCCTTCTGCCAAAACGATTTCAACAGCTCACCTCTGACCGGCAGAGAACTCACTGCTACATAGTTTGAGTTTTCCTTCCTATGATCATGGACAATCTGCAATGTTCTGTATATCTGTACATTTTATGATATCCTATGTGTGTATATACAAGTATGTCTATGCACCTCTAGAGTGAGCATGTATTACTTAGACCCTCCAGAAAAACGCGATCTTGCGATCGCAGAATTTACCGCATAATCAGCAAAATGGCGCAGATTTTTAAAAGGCCGCATATTTATCAAAAGCCCGCATAATCCCACCATTTTTCCACACAAAGTTGAGAAAAAAAAAAGTTAACTCGTCTTGACGTGAAGTAGTGATGATGATGACGTGACATCATCAGCTCGCGCATCACAGAAGGTAAACAACACCGTAGAGTGAACGTGTTGAACTCACACGACGAACATTTCTGCTAAAGACCGGGCAAAGCAGTACCCCGATGTCTTTCACGAAAGTGGGGGGAAACTATTCTATACCCCGTGCAACTGTGTGTTGGAGCATACGTCTGAGAGAAAGTCGACGGGGACGACCCACTTTGATTCACTCAAACATTCGAAAATGCTTTCTGCTGCTGCGGACAAGAAAGCCAAACAACGTTCACCGAGGGATCAACCTCCAAAACCCTTTCGAGGGCTACAAGAAACGAAGTGAGTAGCCTACAAGATTGAAACTGGTCAGATAACGAACGTGTGTGCGTGTGTGTGCGTGTGTTTGTGTGTGTGTGTGTGTGTGTGTGTGTGTGTGTAAAAAAAAAAAATCTATTATTTTTCGCAACTTTCCGCATATTTTGCAACTTCCTGCAATTTCACCGCATAAAAACCCTGCATGTTTAATCAAGGATTTTTGCCCGCGTTTCTCTGGAGGGTCTAATTACTGCTACTGCAGTATTTTGACTTTTATTAGAACATTTAAATTATCCAGAATTGTTAAACTGTTTATATTTGATATAATTATTTTCATTTTTATTTTTTAATTCTCTATTCCACTTTTTAAAGTATTTTTATTTGAATGTCTGAATCTATTATGCTTCTGTCACAAAATAATTTCCCAAATTGGGATCAATAAAGTATATATCTATCTGTCTAATACCTCCTAAGAAACAATTGAATATTATTGAAAACATTTTGTGTCCCGTTTTACCTAAATTAAAATGGTATATGTTCCCTTTCGTATGGAACACTATTAGTGCAATACAATAAAGTTTTGCTAGAACTTTCAGTATATTCTCTAAAAAAAAGTAGTTTGATTACAAGTAATTTATTCTTAAAGTTAATGTTTATTCTCAAAAATTCAACTTTAAAAGTGCTTAACTGTTTTTTCTGATACATTTTTCCTAATGCCTGGCCTTCAAATTGAAAGATTGATATTTTACTCCACGTTTCGGCTTTTGACGTAGCATCCTTGAAATAGTGGCTCTGGAGGACACTTCCACGACATTGAGAAACACCCCGAGTCTCTGGCTAGCTTCAGTTAGTCTCTTTAAAGCTGTTCTCAGTAAAGCAGCACAGAAACTATAGCTGCAGTTTAAAGAGTCCCTCTGTGTCTCCTCCACAGGAACATGGCTGCAGTTTAAAGAGTCCCTCTGTGTCTCCTCCACAGGAACATAGCTGCAGTTTAAAGAGTCCCTCTGTGTCTCCTCCACAGGAACATAGCTGCAGTTTAAAGAGTCCCTCTGTGTCTCCTCCACAGGAACATAGCTGCAGTTTAAAGAGTCCCTCTGTGTCTCCTCCACAGGAACATAGCTGCAGTTTAAAGAGTCCCTCTGTGTCTCCTCCACAGGAACATAGCTGCAGTTTAAAGAGTCCCTCTGTTTCTCCTCCACAGGAACATTTGTAGTGAATGTGACTCAGGCTTCCTATCAGGCAGAGGAGAACCAGAACATCACCCTGGAGTGGACCTTCAGCACCAGAAGAGATACTTCACTCAACTCCATTTCTATCGTCTGTGATCTAGTATCTGTCAGGCCCTACAACTTGCTTCATCTATACAAAGGCATTGAACTCCCAGAGTCTCAGGATCCAGAGTTTGCAGGACGAGTCCAATGGGACAAAGACGTCCTCACAGAAGGACGCCTCACACTTCATGTCTCCAGACTCAGGACCAGTGACTCTGGGTTTTATATATGCAAAGTGTTCACTGATTATGGACGGAACAATGGGAGATGCTGTTTGAATGTGACTGGTGAGTAAACTCAGTCGAAGTCAAAGTAGATTTAAATGTCACATCCATAGAGGCTCCGTAAAGCAGCATTTATAGAAACCTCAGATTATTTAACGTAGATTAGACCTGTTATATATTAACACTCAAATGGTTCCTTGTGTTATATTCTGTCCTTTTCCACAGCTGCTGAAGAGCTTGAACCTCAGAGACCAAGAGAGTCCACAACCAGAGAGTCTGAGAAGACTCTGGCCTATCGTTGTGATAACAACTCTGATTCTCTCTATCGTCAGCATGGCCTGCATTGTTTTAATAAGATATAAGAGAAGAACCAGCCATGCAGATGGAGAGATTTATCAGAGTAACAAACTAACATCTACGTCTGAATCTGAGCATAAAGAGAGAAAGAAGCTCAGTGTAACATCTGTATAGTGTAATTTGTATACTTATTTATTTCAGTCATCACTGTGAGTTTTACCATTTTGCTGTAAGGTCAATCATCTGTTCTCTGTTTACTGACGGATATTGTTACCATGCTCTGCCTTTAAAGGGGACCTATCATTTTGCATGATGCCCCCTCTTCTTTTTTATTTTAAAGCTTTATACCCCAAATCAGCACTTTAGAAACAGGAAGTGAAATAGAGGGATATGAGGCATGGCTAGAATGGATGATCTGTTTGGTATTTTGAGCAAAACACTTCATAGACATGTTTTTTTATATATTTGTATCTGAGACCTATGCTATTGCCTAAAAATAGCATGATAGGTGACCTCTAAAAGTACATTTTTGTCACATATTGGGAATCAATCCCTTTTCCTATGAGAGAAATTGTGACATTTCTGTGTGTAAATATGTTGAATTCAGTAAATGCTCATGTTAGGTCATGTATTACAGGTGTTAGAGGGAATAATTAATGACTGTCTTTGGTCATAACAACATTGAATTACCTCCAGAGGACAATAACAAGAACAACAATAAAACTATAAATGATCTTAAGTGGTGTTTTGTGTTTCTTTCCTGATTGGTTTCTGCTACAGTCTCTTCATACAGCATATAAGTAAATGAAAGAGCGCTTTTTTAATATTATTCAAAAGTCTTTATAGTCATATGCAGCTAAAGTGTATGTATGTATATATATATATATATA
>NW_011356287.1:377225-393204 GCF_000735185.1 Notothenia coriiceps
ACACACACACACACACACACACACACACACACACACACACACACACACACACACACACACACACACACACACACACACACACACACACACACACACACTTCTCCGCCTCATTCTGTTTTCATTTACTCGTTCGTTATCTGACCAGCTTCAATCTTGTAGGCTACTCACTTCGTTCCTTGGAGCCCTCGAAAGCGTTTTGGAGGTTGATGCCTCGGTGAACTTGAGTGGTTTGGCTTTCTTGTCCGCAGCAGCAGAAAGAATTTTCGAATGTTTGAATGAATCAAAGTGGGTCGTCACCCTCGATTTTCTCTAAGACGTATGCTCCAACACACAGTTGCACGGGGTGCAGAATAGTTTCCCCCCACTTTCGTGAAAGACATCGGGGTACTGCTTTGCCCGGTCTTTAGCAGAAATGTTCGTCGTGTGAGTTCAACACGTTCACTCTACGGTGTTGTTTACCTTCTGTGATGATGGCGCGTCATCATCATCACTACTTCACGTCAAGATGAGTTAACTTTTTTTTTTCTCAACTTTCGGTGGAAAAATGCTGGGATTATGCGGCCTTTTGATAAATATGCGGCCTTGTAAAAATCTGCGCCATTTTGCTGATTATGCGGTAAATTCTGCGATCGCAAAATCGCGTTTTTCTGGAGGGTCTAGTTAGCATTGAGCTAGAAGCATTTCACATCATCTGAGTGACTGTAGACTCTTAAGTCCCACGTTTGTATTCTTTGTATGTCGAAATGAAGTATATCGGTAAGATTATA
This sequence comes from Notothenia coriiceps, assembly GCF_000735185.1. NCBI lineage: Eukaryota > Metazoa > Chordata > Actinopteri > Perciformes > Nototheniidae > Notothenia > Notothenia coriiceps. Next base: position 377,993 of record NW_011356287.1, read on the forward strand.
CTTTCACTGCTTGACATATTCCATCCATGCAGAGTCATAGTTGCCAAGTCATCCTGATTTTGTGAAAAGGGCACGCTGTGGGATGACATATGCTGTTGCAAAGTCATCATCAGCGTTTGTACAATCATGCATTTAGAAATATTCACTATTCATTATCCTAGAAACTGTCTTGTCATCGACCTCCTTGCGTCATCGCAGAGTGTTTTTAACCGAGACATTCCAACGATACAGAAAATCATACTGTAGATTGCTCAACTCTTTGTCAACTCAACATTATGCCTATTACCTGAAAGAGCAGCTCCTCCCACCTTACCTGTAGGCACTTTATTGCATCCCCTGCACCGACTAGGACTAACACCTGAGAGGACATCAGAGACCAGTGTCTCCTTTCCACTGGTAAGTGCAAGATACATATGTGTTTGTCAGTGTGTCTATATTTAAATGTATATCACATTTTTGAAAGTGAATGTTAACACTTTAAATCAAGTCTATTGCTGTATGTACAGTGTTGTGAGTCATGTGTGCAGACCTCTGTTTGCTGTGTGAGCTTATATAATGGAAGGTAATATATCAATAAAATATGTGCACTTATGGTCTAAGGTTAAAGCAGAATTCAAATGACTTATTCAAATGTAAGGCAATATGATAATACTCCTACACTCAAATACAGGGTGCAATATGTAGTAGTACTAATTTAGCAGAAAGGCTGCTGTCCGTTTTGTATAATTATTTATTATTATTGATAAAGTATGATATTGTAATGATGTGCTTGGTTTTGGTGGAGATATAATTGTTGAATTTTTTTTTGATCCGATCAATTGTTTCATATGTAAAAGGTAAAAAGAAGAATATCTTTCTGAAATAAAAGTATTAGTTGCTTTAATAATAATGTAAGCGCCTCAAAATTGTATTTAAATGAGCATTCCACAGGTGCCGCTTGACACACCTGGTAATTATAGTTACCGCTAATTAAAAAAAAGCATTCCATTCTCCACTTAACCTGATATTTGACACCAACTTCTGTGAGTCACTGCTGTCCATCTGTTGTAACCATACCGTATCCCTTTCTGGCCCACTGGCACTGAGCCAACACCTGCATGACACAGCACAATGTTACTACTAGTATCAACTACAGTAACAGGGAGTTTGAATCCTTAGCCACGTGATGGAGGGCCGAGGTTCATGAATGCTAACAATAAACTAGAGTTCAGTCAGGGATAGCATACTTTGATCATTGAAACGCATGGACAACAACAATACAAGAGATTTGAAAGTTTCAAAAATACACTTTGACAGGTTTAGTGATGACTTGCCTTGTTTTGTTCAGCATGATGAGCAATCTCCACACATCAACACCACTCTTTTAATAATGAAATCTCCAGATTGTGATTCTCACTTAGTAACCCATATGTGGTTTGAATTTCGAGAAGTTGTTTTGTTTCTATTGATGTTGCACATTTAAATGCTTCATCAATGTTCCAACTTGCTGCTGTAAATCAGCACCTATCAGCCATTGTTGTTGTTCCGTTTTGCCACATGGTTTCTAGATTGTAAACAAGCGTTTCATTCACCTCCACGCCCTGCTTCACCTCTCAGTGCTACTACAGCATGATGTCACCGGTGTTACAACACGCGGGTTTTACTTGTGGTCCCCGTTTAGCCTCATGGACTTTGTATCGCCTGCCAAAGCGGGACACAGATGTTTCCAACCCTTTCTTGTGATCCGGCCACAGTGCTGAGGCAGCTCCTTGGATTTGGCAAAAGGCACTTTTCTGTCATCACCATGTGGCGGGATTTTGGCGTGCGTTGAGCAATTGGCCCCTTTGAAGCGTAGTTGCCAGGAGGATTTTACAGAATAACTGAAACCAGTCATATGGCCCCAGTTTTCCCCCAACAGCACTGAAGAGTCTCCTTGTAGATCCTCTGTCAATGGGACAAGGAGTTACCTGAGGCTTTGTGTTGTTTATGAACCATAGCTGTGTACAAATGGGCTAATATAGCAGCAGCGGGCTAGGTGTAGAGTTGTGACGAATGGAATTAAATATTACTCCAAGATAACACAATGACTGTCATCAAGACACAGCAATAAGAAAAGTTCCTTCAAAGTTTGGAGACAGGTTTTTAGCCAAAGTTGTTTTATGAAGGGGATCCAGGCTTAATAATTGTGTGGCATTGTACCCCTCGCACCCCCCTTAAGACTTGCCAGGAACATAATCCTGGTGCTGAAATTCAAAATCTGTTTATTTAATGCAGTCAAATTTAAGGCTTTTGACGCTAATAAATGTCATAATAAGGCTTAAAGACTCCTACACTTTGCCACGTGTGTTATTTGTAACACGTTTCAGTTTTTTTCCTGAAAATCCAGGGGCCCCTCCACAAATCCCCAGTGAAGCAGTGTGGCCCTTAGAGCCCCTTGACCAAGGCGCTTAACCTCAATTAAGTCTCCCGGCGTCCAAGCGTATAAAACGCCTGGCTGAGGAATTCAAAAATCTCCCATAAGTTAGAGCTGCCAAGCGCACAATGAAATAACCAAATGGGGTTATAATGGGTGCGATGGCCTGTAATGATATAATTACTTCGCAGGTAGCCCACAACGTTGCCACAATGTCGGCAAATTATTATTTTTTGGGTGTAAAATCGTAAATTCCTTCCAGTTAATTCATAAACCGGCCTTCAAAGTTAGATTCCCGCAGAGTTTTCTTTCTCCCTGGGGATGAAAAACAGGAGTCTTTGTATTTGCTGTCATTCGTGGTGGAAAAGGAGCGGGGGGGGGGCTTATTATTTGATGTTTTGAGATAATCCAGCACTGCATTCCTCCCTGGGGCAACCACAGCCCAGAGTGTGAAGCTCAGGGACTTTAAACTACATTAGATGCTTTAATAACTATACAGCTGACTTAACTTGACTTCCACACTGATTATCTTTTTTTACTTTTCTCTCTAGTCATCCACAACAAATCACATTTCCAAAAATACCTATAGATTCAAAACATAATCAAATGTATGCCCGGTGTAAATAGCACTGTCTACTATGGATACCTGGGTGCATGTGTCTCTGCCATGCTGTAAACACCCCGGGTACAAATAGCATTGTTCATTATTGACACCCGGGTGTAAATAGTATCTGCCTTATAACATTTATGTAGTTTTTACTTAGCTAAAGCATCAACAAAGCTGCTGTCATGGAGAGCCGCTCTGATTGCCCTCTGTATGATGTCAGCACACAGGACATATTTTCGTACGCATATTGTAATCCCCTCTGTCTAATGTGCTCTATACATATTGTGCAATATTTTAAATATAATGTACAGTTGTGTCAAATATAGATATCACATGGGCAAACCAAGATGTTCTGTTCACACAAAATGGCCATTGTTTATGATGCTTCAGGGTGGAAACGACATGTTGGATGTAACAACGACTATGACTCCCATGATCGTTTAGCCCCTATCTTCAGGCTCAGTGAGCGTCAGGAATCCTGTTTTCCCTCTGAGTGCCTGTTTCATCACAGACGAAAACCGGTTGGGCTAAGGGAGAGCAACAGTGTGCTCGCTTTCCTGTAAAATGATGCGAACGAACAGGGTCATAATTAATCCATCTCATTAAGGCGCTACATTGAGGCTTAGAGGGCATCCACGTTAACAGGTAAGTTCAGCTTAAGGACAGGCATCGTAGTGAGTCACAGATTCTCATAATTCATTGTTTTATCCTCCATTTTGCGTGATTTGATCTTATATTAATTTGTATAAAAATGTTGTGCAATGTAACCTAGAAACATGTTGAGGTTATTTTAAAACTAAATTACTTATTTGACCATTCCAGGAAGCAACATTTTCAATCTAAGTAGTATAAATTCAGGCAAAAACATCTCTATTTCAAATATATTTGCCCATTAACCTTTTTATATCACAAAATGCAAGTGCTATTTCCAGAAAAAACTTACTTCACAAGAATTTAAACTTCTTTGGGTAAATGCAAGCCTCTATTTGTAGTTATCCTAAACAGCAAAATTAACTTAATTTTCGATACAGAGAAAAGATCATATAGGTTTATTGTCATTCTGTTTTTATAAATAACATCCTTCATGTATTTTGTTTGTTTTAGTTTTAGCTCAAGCATGATAGGATTTTCTGTCATGTGTGTTTAGCTCCGGTTTGTAAGTGAAATCAATTACTTATTAGTCATTCTTATAAAAAAAATACAACAAATTCCTTTGAAAATACGTGCGAGAATGAAAATGGCCATTCCTCAAAGCTCGTATTGTTGACAGGCGTAAGCAGGGTAAAGACGGCTTATCTTACACTTTGCATTCAAACATACGGAAGACATTTTCATGGAAACTTTACTTGTCAAAGTTGTCAAAGGAAATGTAACGAATCGAATCATATTGAGACCTATGTTTCCAGTGGAGCCACACACATCTCACAGGTCTGCCCACTGTGGTTAAAAGACTCACGTAGGGAATTGCCACTTAAAAACATTCCCATAAAATCTCCAGGGAAGATTATCAGCAGCAAATATCTTGCCTACCACAAGCCTCGGGGGAGTCTTGTACAGTGTGGACATAAGGCCAGAGGTTACATTTAAAAGACTCTTCTTTTACAAGGTATGTTTTTCACATAGGTTGAAGAGGAAAGGGGGTTAAGCCGCAGGAATGTTTACCTATTTAGGACATGGGAAGTAGAGTATGGGAAGGTCTGAAGTGAACGTGCTCTTTTAAAAGGGGTTCAAACGAGGCAAGAAGACCACTTAAACTTTTAACAGTTTGTCTGACCTGAAGGCAGCAGATTAACTTCTGAGTGCAAGAAAACAGAATTATCCTGCAGATATTAGATTACCTTCACCTTTCTGGTCTGATAGTTGGCGGACTGTAATCAGATAAATGGCGTTGTGTTGTCAAACATTCGCTCTGTTGAGGTGTTACACATGGTCGTTATTGCACTCAATTTAAGCCCCTTGTTTAAGCTATCAAACTTCATCTGCATCATACAATACCACTGTTTATTATGCCATTCAACCACTTCTTGTAGTGTTTTGTATAATGAAAGTATAAGTATATAGAGATTGCGCTATTCTTTAACATGTTGCTTCCTATAAGAACTTGCCGTTATACAACAGGATAGACGCATGTGACGACTTTCACAATGCATACCATTGTATTTCAGTGACCCACTACCCTTGCCCTGGATGCCAGACACAAATAAAAGCGGCCGTAAAGCACGCAGAAATTGTGTAAGGCTATGCCTGGTCTGAGTTACATGCCATGGCAACACGTCTACAGGCGCTGCAGGTTCGTCAGGACGGAACAATGGCGACTGTATTGAAGGGTCCTTAGCGCTGGATTTTTATTTGGCCCCTGGGAGGCAAAGCAGACTCTGCGTTTGGAGAGCAGTCGTGTAAGTGGAGTGCACACGTGAAGGAATTTGTGCATTGTATATGATTGCAAGACTTTTTACCACTTCCTGACTCTTGACTCTTGGCCCTTGACTTTTAGGTTTTTTTGGAGGGGGATTTATTCTACTAATGAAGGGGACAGAAGTCATTTCTGACATGCATTCATAGAGGGATTTTAAGCTGTACATAGAAATGGTGTAACTTAAACAACTTAGATAATCTGTTCTTAAGTTTGATGGATGTCATTTCCATTACACAAAGGGAAATGGAAAATGTGCTTCTTATCATGATATAATTTGTTTAGCGCTGGAGCTTTGTTTGGTACATTATGTGCTCTGCTTGTTGACGGTTTGTATTGGTGGGAATTATAACTTTATTGGATAATTAAAAGGACAAGATGTCCCGTTCTCGCTATTGCTGTAGGCAAGGTAAGGCAAGGCAAGGCAAGGCAAGGCAAGGCAAGGCAAGGCAAGGCAAGGCAAGTTTATTTATTTATATAACCCAAGTCCAAACACATGTATGCATGTGTGCATATATCTACAAGTCAAGAGGACAATGATTACTTTTGCATGTGATTTAAACACCTACTAATATAACCTAATATGTCCATGCAGTGGAATGTAATTTTCTGAATGGAGCAGAGTACTAGCTGGAGCCTTTTTTTTTTACTGTGGCTATAAATGCTCAGCTGAATGAGCACAGGCAATGACACAGCCCATAAAATGTGCTAAAAGCAGCTGGAGTTGGTCTAAATGGTTCAGACGCTGAGACCATTTACAGGACAGAGTCCACAATAGGGACCTAAAGTCTCAGCAATGGCCGTTATGCATAAGATAAACTAATCTGGTGATTTTAAAAGCAGCTTGAACATATAAATAATATAAATAAATTCACCCACATTATTGAGAAATAATGTATTATTATAACTGTTATTTGATTATAATTATTATTATATCTATCTTAAGATGATGGTGGCAAGTAAAGTACATTTATTCAAAAATTAAATCAGCTCCACCTTAATAGGGTATTATTATTATTATCATAATAATAATTATATACTTTTAGTACTTTAAGTAGTTTTTTATTTTAATACTTTTGTATTGTTATTAGTTATAATATAAAGCAAGTTAAGCATAGATTAGCATTAGCAAAAAAATGATGTGGTTGTGTAAAACTCACTTCACTTCATTGAGTAACCTTCTTTTGCTGGTATGCATTTACGTGCCAGGCTGAACCATTTACTTTATTTCAATGTTTATACTTTATACTTCTACTTTACCAATATTGCAATTGTGTGGTTCCTCAACATGTATCTACACGTTTTAGTTACTGGTGACACTGCCGATTTGGATTATTCACACAAAATGTAAATACATCATGATTTAAATTAATCTACCCTGCAGTGTATACAATTCAATTAGCTCCACCTTTACCAGCTGCTAGGGGTTATTATGATCATTATAATCTGCAAATATTTGTTAATACTTTGGGATTTCAATTATTTATCATTTATAACAAGTTCATTACAATTGCGTAAATATTAGTTCTTATGTAAAACAAATAATAATCTTGTTTTGTAACTCTGAATTGTCATCGTTGAATAACGTTTCTATTGCTGTTTGGCATTGGCAATGGCATCCACGCGTCAGACTGGTCAGGATTAAACCATCTGACCGATAGTGAGGGGGGGTGTTTGCGGTGCAGAGAACTACAGGAAACACTGAGGTAGGCAAAGAAATGTCGAATTCTCTGCGATGTATCGTTTCATTCGTCATAGCAAGTGAATATGTAATAACAGGTTACCTGTTTTTCAATTCATGTTTTCATTTATTTTGATCATAATTTCAACACTCCTCCGCAGAGATAGCGTAACCGTTAGAAAGTGTTACATGTGTAACCTACGACGAACTGTGGATAACAGGACCTGTAAATTAGCCCATGTGTTGCTAGCATGTCGTTATCACGGCATGTAATTTTAATATATATCTCATTCATTATTTGTCGATGAAAATGAAGGGTTGCTTATGAAAGCCGGCTCGTGGTCGTTGTATCACATGGCACCGAAGGGGGAGAAGGAGGAAGAGAGAGAGTGACTGAGACGAGGTACATAAACGTTCACAACTATTTTTTTAAAAAGGAACAAAGTTGCTAAAAAACGTCCTCAGCAACCCCTGCTGCAAACCCTGCTTCCATATGGAATTGAAACAATGGAAATAACATATAATATGAAAGACAAAACACATAAAAGGTATGTCTGCTTTTGTTCTAAACATACCAGGAAATGAGCCACATATAAAATAACAATAACAAAAGTGCGATAGGGGGGATATAATGACATTTCTACATGCAGAAATACAATGAGGTAAAGTCATTTAAGGAAATAAAGTAAAGCATCAATAATGGCTCAGTTCCAATTTGTGAAATGCAGCTTGAATTACACCTGTTATTGTCTGACTGCATTAAAACATCTTAAGTCTTTAAAACAGTGTGTATTTTATGAAATAGTGTTGTGACAAATATAGCCTTCAGTTCAGGCAGATGGTAAAAAGGAAATCATCAAAATTGGTCCTTGAGAGTTCTGCAGGCTGCAGATAAAGGACGCACACCCATGTGAGTTCGTCCTTGAGACAGAACAGATAAGTGAGGCAGCTAGACCAACTGTCAGAAAAAACACCCAAATTCTTGTGTAACAACCCGACTGCAAAGATGTGAGTGAAACTTGCTTCGTGCTCCTTTTCTGTACAACTTCATCTGACAACTTATGCATACTATTGTTTTTTCTTTTATTCAGGGGTGTGTGTGTGTCTCAACCAGTGATGGCCGACCAGCTGCCTCCACAGCAAGGAGACCCGCTGCTGAATACATTCCACCAAGGGAGCCTCCCCAACGGGATAAAAGCCTCCAAAGACGGCATCCATGCCAGGGGACAGTGGGCCAACAAGGCGGAGTTCCTCCTGGCCGTGGCGGGGCAGATCATCGGCCTGGGCAACGTCTGGAGGTTCCCTTATCTCTGCTACAAGAACGGAGGAGGTAGAGTGTTAGGGAGCAGGGAGAAATATTTTCCTATTTATTGTGGGGTGTCTTGGTCCGCGGGTGTTTTTTTTGTGTTTAAGGACAGAGAGTGTCGTATGCTGTAAAGCCCCCTGAGACAAAGGTGTAATTTGTGATATAGGCCGTTAAAAAAATGTAAAAAAAGATTGATTGATTAGTTGACTTGGGATGAAAATGTGCAAGGTTTTTGTTAGATCTGGGGATAATTGTATTTTTTTCATAAATGTGTTCATAACACTCATTTGTATTAGTCTGTCAAACTGTGGTAGTTATTGTGTTGAATGCAATCATAAGACAGCACCTTCTGTTTGTGTGTGTGCGTCCAGGTGTGTTCTTCGTGCCCTACATGTTGTTCCTGGTGCTGTGCGGGATCCCCCTCTTCCTCCTGGAGACCTCACTGGGACAGTTCACCAGCCTGGGGGGGGTCAGCGCCTGGAGGAAGATATGCCCCTTATTTGGAGGTACGCTGATCTAATCATGTCATCTGTAGACGTTACATGCACCTAGCTACGTTTATGGCTGTCACATAAGAAATTCTCTGAGGTTAAAATAACAAATATATGTTAAAAAGAACATTTGAAAAAGCTAACATCTGCCTGTTTGGTTCTTCCTGTGTTTTTTGCCCCATTTATCCTCCGTACTGATGCAAGCGCTCAAAGCATTCCTAAATCCACATCAATCTGACACCAACCAGGATACTTGGAATGCCCTGCAAGCTGCATGCGTGTGCAGCACATATTCAATCTCAACTAGTTTATCAAAACAAGTCAAGTGTGCAGAAGGCAACACGCTCCCTGCCTGCCAATAAAAACACACACTTAGAAGTTGCATCATTTGGTTTCGTGCCATCCAAACAATGCATCACAGATTCACTTTACACACCATCAAACGAGGGAAGTAGTACCGGCTGTGATCAATGCTTTATTGGAGAATTAAAAAAAGAGTTATGTCAGGTGCAGCGGATCCAAAACCTTGAGGGTGGAAGAAATGTATTGGTATGGATGGTGGAAATGCAATACAATGTAAGGAAATGTGCACATCACCTCAACCCATACAGGAACCACAGAGGACTTTGATCAGTCATTATCCCCAGCTGTGTTTATTTATAGGTGCAGCAGAATGACAAATTGGGGGTTAAATGATATGAATACATGCTGCACTGAATTACTTTAGCTGTGATTAAGAAATAATCAACTTTTTAAAACATCATTCAAATAATGAAGTCCAGAAAACACCACAATGTTGAGTTGGTGTGTGCAGCAGCCACGTTGACCACCTGGGAAACACATTGCAAACATAATATATTGCCTTTATTTGCCTTGTTTAGTAACAAATATGTGCTGCTCATATGGCACGCGGATGCTCAAACACAGGTTACCAGTATTTTGTGACAGATTATTGTAGAAAGACCATGTGTTTTAAGGCAGGGATGAGCTATGCTAAGAATACTTGGCACGTCCTTGAGCAATGTGTTTGTATACACTCAAACAAAGAGCTGCTTCTGTAAGAAACCGTCACATGTAATATGGAATCATCAGATCGAAGCCTGCATTTCATTAGAGGAGACCACAGCCAGCCATTTGTCTCGGTAAACAGCCCACACGCTCTAACCCACTAAAAGCCTCACAAGACTCGCCATTCTTCCGTAATGAAGATATACTAGATGTGGGGCTGCAAGTCGAGTGTCTCAATCAATGGATGCTTTCATGTGAAGCTCTTGGAACTGATAATAGAAAATGCTTTGAAGCTTGTTTATTTGTGTAAGTGCGCCGCGCATCAGCTGACGATACGATCTGCCTGTGTAAACCATCTCTCCCTGTTTCTGTATGTCTGCGCTGTAGCATGAATTGCTGACAGATTGAATCTAAAACCAAATATGTATTCATGGTGATTTACGAATATCACGAATCATAAACACATGAGTTTCTGTAGAAGGAGTAAAGATGCTTTAAGCCAGATTTGAACAAATGCTTGATTTCCCTCTGCAGTCCCAAGAGCAGGCACACATAACACAGTGAATGAATGATGGTGTCTCTGCAGGTCTGGGCTATGCCAGCCAGGTGATGATCCTGCATGGCTGTGTTTACTACATCGTCATCCTGGCCTGGGCCCTCTTCTACCTCTCCTACAGCTTCCAGGCGGTGCTGCCCTGGTCGCACTGCAACAACACGTGGAACACAGGTCAGTAAAGACAGCAAATAAAAAAAATGTTGTGTCATTTTGAGTCCGCCGTGTACAACCTGCTGTGTGTTCCCCTGCAGAGGCGTGTGTGGTGTTTGAACGCCACAACCAGACAACCATCGCCAGCAGCCTGCCAGAGAACGCCACCTCTTCCGTCATGGAGTTCTGGGAGTGAGTGTAGCTCGGTTTCTTACTTCTTTTTAGTGCAATTGATCATGCATTGACAGTGTGTGTGTGTGTGTGTGTGTGTTTGTGTTGTAGGCGAGAAGTACTCCGTCTCTCCAGCAGTTTAGACGGGCTGGGTCCAATCAGCTGGAAGCTCGCTCTGTGTCTCGCCATCGTCTGGCTGGTGTGTTACTTCTGTGTGTGGAAGGGAGTCAAGTCTACGGGAAAGGTGAGCAGAAAACACACTGACCTCATCACCCGGAAACCCAAATGTGCGTTAAAACTCCTACTCCACTCCTGTGACTTAACACTTTCTAAACATGTAATTATCTTTTTATAAAAGTCCATAAATAGGAGATTAAACAGTTGGTATTCACTTTGAATCCAGCCCAGTCTTGGTATAAGGCCCATAATATGACTATTAAAAATGTAATTTCCTTACTGAGAATTCTGCTTTTAATTGCAAACATTTTTTTCCTGATTTAAGCTGCAGCCCGCCAAGCATAATGCAACGGAGAGACGGTGTAAAATAATCTTTATACCCTAAGCAGAGACGTTTGCTGAAAGATTGTCTCCATTAACACAATCCAGACGGCTGTACATGAATCTTCTTTTTATTTCCCTGTCTCCTCTGAGTGCAGAGAGTACAAGGTCGTAAAAACAGCGGTGTCCCTGGAACTGGTAGCCTCTCAGGAGTTTAACACAAGGGCTTTTCATCAGAGCTGTGTGACTGAGTGGAGGCAAGGTGAGGGCCCTCGTCCACATATTTAAAGGGGCCGTATTATTCCCTTTCCTGTAGTGTTCTTTCAAAAGGGACAGCCCACTGCAGCAGTATAGATCCTCGTGTCACTGCCACCATCCGTCAACAGGTTTTAAGACTCCATCTTTCCTGGGTTCCCTCCTTTAGTATTTCTCTGCTCTGTTATGGCGCAGTTCCACTATGTGCCCGGCCCGTTTTGGTTGCGTTTCCACTCGGCGTGGTTCCGGCTAGCGGGTACTTTTTCACAGTTTTTCTGGCTCTCCAAAATCGAGGTTCTTTCCGGGCCAACAACCGGGCTGAGTATGCTAAACTAGTGAGAGAATCGCAGGCATCTACAACAAAATGAACATATTTTACTGTGACTTAATTGTAAGTCACAGTAAATTCAAAATGATGTCGAAGTAACAACATACTGATACCGGTTAGTAAAAACCATGAATTAATGCTTTGACAAGTCTGCAGACAGACGGCAGGCGAAAAATGGAGATCGGCTAAGCTAACGCAGTGTATGCTCCGACCATCCACACTCACAACAACGGCCTACAGACATAAACAAACCAGCGACTGTATTCTCCATGACACAGACAGTCTGTGGTTTGTACTTCTTTAACTTTCTTCTAGTTTCTGAACAGATATGAGGAGCTGTGAGCTCTGAGTGCTAACAGCTAACGGCTGATGTTGGTTTTTGTGTTTCGCATTGAAGATGACGCCACGGCTCCGCCTACACTGCGTTACTATAGATACTACCCCAGTTCCTAAACTGTAATGGAAACGCAGCGTAAAGTGAGCCTGGCCTAACGAGGCCTGGCCATACCGTACTAAGCCGAGCGAGGCCCTGCAGTGGAAAAGAGCCATTAGAGGACCTCACCAGAATCGTCCCTGCTGTTTTCTTCCGTCTCCGTGCCGTCCTCCTCACCACTTCCTCTCCCCCTGTGTGAATTGCAGGTGGTGTACCTGACTGCCACGTTCCCGTACGTCATGCTGTTTGTGCTGCTGATTCGCGGGGCCACGCTGCCCGGAGCCAAGCAGGGCATCATCTACTACCTCAAACCCAACATCACCCGCCTGGCAGACCCACAGGTACACACACACACATACTGTGTACAGTTATTATAAACTTTGCCAGGCCCTAATACTCTTCTCTACTGGACAGAGTGCAGGGCTTTGGGGGTTTGATTCATCGTTTCTGGCTTTCATTTCACCTCAGTGTTAATGCATGTTTCTTCTCTTTCTCTAGGTATGGATGGATGCAGGTACCCAGGTATTTTTCTCATACGGAATCGGTTTGGGGAGTCTCACGGCCCTCGGCAGTTACAACAAATACAACAACGACTGCTATAAGTGAGACCCTTTTGTCACACACATACACACACACACACACACACACACACACACACACACACACACACACACACACACACACACACTCTCTCTCAAACACAGGCACAACCCCACATACACACACACACACACACACACACACACACAGACTGAAATGTAAGATGTAAGCTCCCGCTGGTCAGATGGCTTCCAGGAGGAATGGCTGGAATGGAGAGAGAAAACACACTGATACAGCCACACCTTAAAGAAAAGCCCTCGCTGCCATGTTTCCCACACTCTGTAGACTCACACACACACACACACACACACACACACACACACACACACACACACACACACACACACACACACACACACACACACACACACACACACACAGAAAGGGCCAAGCACTAAACCCTTGGCTTGGATTTACTGTACCACTCAACAGCGCCACTATACATGACCAAAAACCAAGTGGATTCTGTTACAGGCCCTTTTCAACGTGCACTTCCTCAAGTTGTGTCTTCCTATGACGCTTAAATAATTGCCTTTTGTTCCTGTTGCCCTCCAGGGACTCTTTCCTCCTGTGCCTCCTGAACAGCATCACCAGTTTCCTGGCAGGTTTCGCCATCTTCTCCGTGCTGGGCTTCATGGCTGAAGAGCAGGGGGTGGACATAGCCTCTGTGGCCCAGTCAGGTGAAGTGAGGCCGGGGTGGAAACAGCAGAAGGAAGTCTGTTGATTCTGTTTAAATATCTTATATTAAATGTGTACATTTTTTCGTCCTCTCAGGACCTGGCCTTGCCTTCATTGCCTACCCGAGAGCGGTTGCCATGATGCCTGTACCCCAACTGTGGGCCGTGTGCTTCTTCCTCATGATCATCATGCTGGGGCTGGACACACAGGTACACACACACACACACACACACACACACACACACACACACACACTGATGAATCACGTGATGTAGTATGTAAAGTGCAGGTGCCATTTCCTTAGTAACTTAATATGTGTGTTGTGTGTCTTCGTTAACAAATTGGAGTGTGTTACTTCTGCAAGACGGGCTTTTGGCTTAAGATACACATTTTTACTGAAACCATTTTCACAATTGTTCACTACATGCAGTATCCCCCCCTCTGTCTCCCCTCTGTCCCCCAGTTTGTGAGTCTGGAGGCCCTGATGACGTCGGTGACGGACCTGTACCCTAATCTGATCCGACGGGGTCACCGCAGAGAGCTGCTGCTGCTCTTCATCTGCATCATCTGCTTCCTGCTCGGCCTGGTCATGGTCACGCCCGTAAGTCACCTGTACCCCTTGTGTTTGCCTGCTCTAGGGCGCTTCAACATTGGCTTATTTTGCCACTGCAACTTTTGACAACACTGCTAGTGCTAAACCAGAAGACCTGACGCAATTTATTTGAATAATGTCCTTTCCTCTCTCTTTCTTCATGCCTGTGTCCAGGGGGGTCTGTATGTGTTCCAGATCTACGACCATTACTCCTGCAGTGGAGCCAGCCTGCTGCTGCTCTCCATCTTCCAGTCGCTCGCCATCGGCTGGATCTACGGTACAGACCTCATCTCCCCTCCCCTCCTTACCACCTTCGTTACCTTTTCTCCTTGCTAATCGTCTCCTTTTATTCTGACCTTTCACCCACCTTTAATTGTCCTTCTTTATTCTCATATAGTCCCCTTTCATTTGAATAGTGTCTGCCTGTACAGCCTCAAATATTCTCTGATGTCTTCTTTTTTTTACACACATCTTTTCTCTCACTTAAGCACATTTTCATGTATAAAACATCCTTCCTGACCATTTAATGCCAACATTTAATGAAATTCCTAAACACCGGAGCTTATTAGTCTAAAAAAAGGCAGAATAAATCTTAGGTTGAGGGGTGTCAGTACACACAGAAAATAAATAAAGACGGAATAGTGCCAAGAATTAATGAAAGCAGTTCCTAAATTCTGATTAACGCACACACTCCACTTCCTCCCCCCCTCCTGCATTCCTGTTGCAGTCAGTAGACAGTATATTAACATGGCTGCTGCTACCCACTGTTGTAAGGAGACTGGCTCCTCGCCAGGCTCCTGTCTGTCTCCTCCAGGCCCTAAATCAGCCCCCGGGCCCCGTCGCCTCTCAGTCTCAGGCCGGCGGCCCCAGGGAGCCCCTATCCCAGCCAGACCTGGGGCTCTACAGCATTTACACAAAAAAGAAACATTGTTTGTTTAAGAGTGGGATGAGAGGAATGCGCCATGCATCAGGACAACGTAATAAGAATGTTATGCCAGCGCAGGTGATAACAAATTAGCTGTGTGTGTGTGTGTGTGTGTGTGTGTGTGTGAG
>NW_011356287.1:393314-423415 GCF_000735185.1 Notothenia coriiceps
GTGTGTGTGTGTGTGTGTGTGTGTGTGTGAAATATGAATACCAAGGAAGCCTGTTTTTATGGCTACAGGAGGAGAGCTCACCTCCACCCCCCACCACCTTTATCACTGTGGGATTTTTGTTTAGTTCTGAAAAATTCTTATGATGCTCTCTCCACAGGTTTTTTTTTTTTAGAATGGGACACCTACTTTTATAATCCTTTTTCTCACTGGATTGGAAGTTATATTTCCTTATCACTTCACTTCCCTACTGTCATTGTAGTATTAGTACTACTACTACTACTACTTCATAGAAACAAAGAAATGTCACTTCAAAGTAAGGTTTTCTTTGCTAAGTCTATTTTCTTGTACTCAGTCGGACGGTGGTGGATATTGGCAGGAGACAGTATTCCAAGCATAGTGAGCCACTGCCACCAAAAACAACAAAGCAGTCGTAATCCAGACCATGATTTCAAACCAAAGCTCTCGTGGTGAAGGAAGTTCATTTTTTCCGTCCACAGGAGCCGAGCGCTTCAGTTCCAACATCAGGGACATGACCGGCTACAGCCCCCTGCCCGTCTTCAAGCTGTGCTGGAAGTACCTGACCCCGGCCGTGTGCTCTGTGAGTGACCCCCTCCCGCTTTATAGGGTGTGGTTTATATTCAAACACATTTTGTACTGATGCAAAGACTAATGACTCCTTCTTTATTCCCCCAGGCCACCTTTGTGTTCTCCCTGGTCAGCTGGTCTCCATTAAACCTGGGGAAGGGTCTGGTGGCTCCGGCCTGGGCCACAGCGCTGGGCTGGCTCCTCACGCTCTCCTCCGTCTCCCTGCTCCCCATCTGGGCCATCTACGCCCTGGCCACCACCCCGGGAACCCTGTCACAGGTAAACCCCTCCCTTTTATTCATGTACTACCATATCTCCCCCTCAAACCCTAACCCAAGTAAAAACTAGTATATCAACTTGTAATTCATTTCTTTAATCAACTAACTGTGACTTTTTGACCTCGCCCCCCCAGCGCTTCCGTCGTCTGTGCAACCCGGTTGAAATCTCCTCCCTGGCCCTCCACTACTCCCCCTCTGGGCCCCCCTACATCCCGGCCCTGCCTCTGAGCGAGAAGCAGAAGGAGCCCATCACAGACCTCCTCCATGATCAGTTGACCTGAACAAAAAAAATGCCGGACTTACATTGGATGCTGGTCAGCGAATCAGGTGTGGCGAAGGAGAAGGGTTGGAGGGTATCGCTGCTGGGTGCCAATTAGGGGCTGGCTCCCCATTTCTACACTAAATAAGTTCCAGCTGACCACAGAGGCCTGTCAAAAAAATTATTCGAATATGAACATTTTACAGTTGAACCTGTTTAGCACACATATCTGAATGTTTTTGCATATTTACCATCGTGCTGAAGTGGAACATCACACTTAAAGAGGCGCTTTTAAAGGGGGTTTCCCTTTCCTGTAGTGTGTTCTATAGGTTTGAAATCCCAATGTTCCCTGCCTTAGACGCCTCCATTGGACTCCTTTGTTTACTTCCTGAACATAGTAACATCACTATGTAACACTCACACTTCTATTGGCTAGCGGTCCAACACATTGTACGTAATAGGCAAAGGGGCGGGACATTGCTATGCGATTGACCAATCACAACAGAGCTGGACAGCTAACCAATCAGAGCAGACTGGGCTCTGGTTTCAGACAGAGGGTGAAAAGAGGTGCTGCAGCACAGACAGTATGAGGAAAATAAAGAGCTTTTTGAACATTAAAGCATGGAGACATGTCTCAGCAGAGACACTACATACTGATATGAACCTGAGAATAATCATAAAAGGGCCCCTTTAATGCGAGCGCCACCTGAATGGACTCAGCTTGCTTTACCCTTAGCACCTTGAAACCAGGAACCAAAATGATAAAACACAACACTCCTAAACCTTATCTGCTGACAATCTCGAGCTCTTCTTTTGAATCACTCGTAAACCATTTGATCACTGGTCCCATCCGAGGCCCAGGAGGCTGATTTATTATGTTCTCTATTCCTGCTGGCATTTCTGAGTGAGTTGGCCTCCCGCTTTGCTCTCTATGAGAGATCACTGCATGCTTAACATGTGTTGTTCTGCTTGGGTACTGCTCACCTACAATGACTCTATGAGTCAGGCATTCACACAGTGATTTGTCCGGATTGCTTTTTGCCATTTCCTAGTTTAAATGGTTCATAACATGCCTTACACCCAGATACAACTGCCATGAATCAACTTGTTGACAAAATGATTGAAATGTGCAGTAACCTTTTCATATTATCTTTATTCTTAAGGTAGAGTTGTTCTAACTTTTGTTTTGTTTACGGCTTGCTCAAATGCACAAGTCTAAATTGCAGTTACTGCTGAATAAAAGGCGTTATTAACACTATAACACTGCAATGCACTGTACCAAAAAACAATTGATTATTTATCAACATGCAATCATGTGACAAAATCTGCATTTATTTACACAATATTGAAATATTGCTGCTGCTGCTGCTGTTTAGACAAACCAATCTGTTTTACATTTTTAATTCTAAGCCCAATATCACACTTATTTTTAAATAGCTGCCCTGTAGAGGACATGAAGAAATTGGCGCTATGCAGAGTAGGTATGTTTTTTTAGAAGAAAATGCATTGTGTGAATGTTGAAAAATCAAGTCTGTTTTGTAGAGTTGTGTTATCCAATCGCGTAAAATAATAATTGCATTACCTTTCATATATCATTAACTAGACTTTCACCTAGAGCTGAATGTATACTATTCACTAAATCCAGAAAGCGAATGTTCTTTTCTTTTTTTTACCATACATTTGAACACTGTTTTTCTTTGCACTGCCTTTCCACCTCTGAGACTTATTTCATCTGTTTTCTATTCAAAGATTAGTTAAAATGCTCTGTTTACAGGTGTATAGATGTGCCTTTTATTTGACTTTCTTTTGTATGTGTACGATTATTGTCTTTTTTTAATGAACATATATATACTGTGGATACAAGCGTTGGTGTTGACTGTGTTTATTTCTTGTGTACTAAAGTGTGTGTGCAGGTGTGTGTATACCTGTAGTGGAGGCTAGCTGTCACCTGGGAGATGTTGCTTTTTCCCTCGGCGTCATGATAACAGATGCTAGGAACACACCTGTTGAGATGAAGGGGAAAAGGGAGAACACACACTTCATCAGCCATTCAACCATCACCAGAACAAGCGCTGTGATTGCCGCTCCGTTCATCTGGAGCGTTCTCCTCCTGTCGGGAATTACTGGTGAAGGGATGGAGCAAGAGAGGAGTGTGTGTAGAGGCTGCATCACTCACACACACACACACACACTTAATAGAAGCATGCAGTTATGTAAGGCCTCGGCCTGTCAATTAACCATATTGGATTCCCTCCCCTGCCAGCCACCGTAGGAAGGGGGCGGATCCCACACACGCACGTGGCTCGTCATGCGGGTTCACACACACAACTTGTTTTGGTCAATGCAGCCTGCTTTGCACGTGTGATCCGGGTTACTGTGTGTGTGTGGGGGGGGTTGTATGTCCATATGGTTGCTTTGGCATACATCTCGCTTTCAGATGTCAGGGATTAAAAAATATCCAATGGGCTGAGAGTGTCAGATTCAAAGAGGAGAGAGGAAGAGGGAGGGAGCGGAGGACATTATGAGCCAAAGCGCGTGTGTGTGTGTGTGTGTGTGTGTGTGTGTGTGTGTGTGTGTGTGTGTGTGTGTGTGTGTGTGTGTGTGTGTGTGTGTGTGTGTGTGTGTGTGTGTGTGAGAGAGAGAGAAAGATGCTGTGGAAAGTTGCCTAATTTCTGCTCAGGATCAGTGCCACTGTTTTGCAGCTGCAGTGTGTACATTTTATGTGTACATTTTTTCGGGATAAACTACCCGTCCTCACATCCCTCTGTCCTGATCAAACATCCTCTCTCACACACTGCTCCGTATTTATAGGCGTCTTTTTACTGCAGGTAATACACTTGACAGTTTGGTGTAAAGGAGAAGCAGCAGGGGGGGAAGAGAAGGGGAGGCGAGATGTGAGGACAGAGAGAAACAGACGGGTTGTGGCGGGTGGGAGGTGCGTTGCATAACAGTCAATTTGGACGCTCGATACTGCATCAGGGTGTTCAATACTGAGCTGCAGGGCCGTAGCAGAGATTTTCATCGCCCCCTAACTTCCAATCACACCCCCACTGTCACCTTCCTCCTCCTTGTTTATGTTTTGATTCGGTTGGATCGTACCACGTTATGATGTCAGAGGGACTTACCATGGCAGCACAACATGTCCCGCTTTTCCTGACGCTTGTGCCGCTTGCCCACGCGTCATTTTCACACCCACTCCCCTGGCTGCATCCACCGAGCCTTTACTACCCACAATGCTTTGGGAGATCCGACATGGGCTCGTGTCATGTGTATCCACAACCAGAGACCTCCCCGGGCCCTCCTGGCATGCACACACACTGAAACCCCCCCTCTGTGGCGTGCGGAGGTAATAGCTGTTGGGTGACTCAGCAAATGAGCAGTGTCTTGGAGCTTTGAAGGCGTTTAAGAAAAGCTCTGTAGTTGGCGGAGAGTGTGTTTGTTTTTGAGCATGACATCCCATTGGCACCTATTACCTAAACACAACAACAAATCAACACCGACAAGCACAAACACACTTTTTCTCCTCTAACTGTGTTATACCTAAGTGCAGCATGCCATTAGATGTCCTATAGAGGGACATGAACTCCCAGTACTCTTATTCGGGAACGAACAACCATGAATTATTACGCCTCGGAAACCACCCAGTCAACTCTCCTTGGACTTCAATTATTAAAGAAGTCAAAGTGGTAAAAGTGTAAAAATAACAGGCTGGTGTTTAATGGTTGGGATAAATGGTTTTGTACCATCATGGGGCTATTTGGGAATGTTGCATCTTTTTGTTGTTGTTGCTGGATACAATCTGTTTCACCGCCTCTTGAGATTATTCATGAGGATTTTGATGGACATGCTGAGTCTTAATGGTCTCCCTGTTTCCTATGCTAAGGCAATGGGAAACACTCCAGTGACAGCATTGTTCAGGTCTCTCTCCTCCAGCACTTGACTTGATTTGAGGAAGAGAGGGAGCGAGGGAGAGAGAGAGAAGAGGGGGGTGGAGGAGGGGTGATTGAGCGCAAAGGGGGCAGGACTTTTCTCTCCGGGTCCTATTAAGAGCAAACTTTGTGTTTTTGTTCTCCAAGTTCAGCTCAGTGCTCTGCAGCCTGCATACTGTTCCTCTCTGCTGCTCTCTTTCGTTGTTTGTTTTTTTCTTCCTCAATGGTTTTGTTTGCTCGCCTCGGTTACTACTGTGAGTGTTTTCACTTGGGGATTTGGACACCGTGAGGATGCGTTTTTTTGTGGAGGAACAAATACTCAAAGTTGTCTCTTCGGACGTTCCGGGCTCTTGTTAGTGGATACATAGATGTGTTTCGGGTTGGAATGAACAATGGTGCGGATCCTTGGTGCTCTGGCCGAGGGCATGCTCTGCTTTCGGCTACTGTTGCTGTGCGTCGTGGAGTTGGAGCTAGGAGCGGGTCTCTCTACTTTCCAGGGTTTCTATCTTCCACCTGCGAACGGGTCTCTCCTCACACCTGCCCGGAGGACCGACGGGGTGGTGCGGACCATTGACCGGATTTACCACGGGGGTGGGAAGGTGGGCTACCTACTGTACCTGGACGGGAGCCGCTTCCAGCTGGACATGGAGCGGGACGAGTCGGTGCTCTCGCATCACTTCGGCCCTCAGTCTGTGCTTTCTCTGATGGGGGACGCTCCTCTGCAACGGGAGTGCGCGTACCGTGGGACGGTGGACTCCAACGCGGAGTCCCTGGCCGTCTTCAACCTCTGCGGCGGGGGGCTCGAGGGCTTCTTCGCTGTGGACCACGCGCGCTACACCATCACGCCAATCGTCAGGGCTCGAGGACACGAGCACGACGCACGCGCGCTACAGGACAAGGACGCGGAGAGCGCACTCCACGTTTTCACGCGCGAGAGTTTCAGCTTCGAGGCCATGCGCGAGGGGCGCGAGAGCTGCGGGACACGCGACAGGGGGAGAGGACGCCGGGATGCGACGAAGAGACGCCGGGACAGAGGGGTGAAGAAGGGGAGAGAGAGGCGCGCGCAGGAAAGCGCAGATGACCATGGCGCGCGGAGCAAGAGGTCGGTGTCTCGCGCCAGGCACGTGGAGCTGCTGCTGGTGGCCGACGATACCATGACCCGAAAATACGGGACGGACCTGAACCACTACCTGCTCACTCTGGCCTCCATCGCATCCAAGCTGTACGGGCACGCGAGCATCGAGAACCCCATCCGGCTGTCCGTGGTGAAGGTGCGCGTGCTCAGCGACAAGGAGAAGGGGCTCGAGGTGACCAAGAACGCTGCAGCGACCCTGAAGAGTTTCTGCAGGTGGCAGAACCAGCAGAACCCGCGAGACGACGACCACAAGGACCACTACGACGCCGCCATCCTCTTCACCAGGCAGGTAAACAAACGTCCCTTTCCTCACCCACACCTGTGGAATATCTCCTGAGGTGGGAGAAGTAGGCTACTCAAATCTTTACTTAAGTACAATATTTGAATAGTGTAGAAATACTCCGTTACAAGTAAAAGTCCTGCAATCAAAAATGTTACTCAAGTAAAAGTACAAAAGTATTAGCATCAAAATAATATTTTTAATCTGATTTAAGTGTTGCCACATCATTACTCCAAATCTGAAATCTAAATAAAGGTATGCAATAAATGTAGTGGAGGTACAAAACTTAACTCTGAATTGTATTGGAGTGGAAGTACAAAGTAGTACTTAAGTACAGTACTTGATTAAATCTACTCAGTTACTTGACCCCACTGTCTGTCTCCCGCCTCACTCAGCGGCGGAGAGGCGGCTAGCACCCCGGTGTGATGCCAAGGCTGCGGAGGGGGTGACGCCACTTTGTTTTTATTTTGATGGTGCACATGCTGGCTGCTGAAGCTATAAGCTGGGGCTTTGGGGGGCTTATTGCACACAGCTTATAGTAAGGAAAACAACTGACACACGTCACCTTTTTTATGTTTATAGCAGCAATGACACAGTATTTCCCACTTGAGCCTCTATGTCTCATTTAGTGGTTATTGTA
Source organism: Notothenia coriiceps (assembly GCF_000735185.1). Classification (NCBI taxonomy): domain Eukaryota; kingdom Metazoa; phylum Chordata; class Actinopteri; order Perciformes; family Nototheniidae; genus Notothenia; species Notothenia coriiceps. The sequence goes on from NW_011356287.1 coordinate 400,421, forward strand.
GCCAACTGTGAATCATTTACCAATTTGCATCCAAGTCAATCAGAAGTGAGGAACCTGCTCCCCACATGTCTCTGCTTTGTATGTTTTCTTAGTCCTTCCGTTTCCCCCCTCCTTCTTTTCTTTTTTGCTGAATCTCTTGTGCGTAATGCAGCGCAGCGTCTGTCAAAAGTCCATAAAAACTGTATTTCCTGCGCCTGGTGTTTTTCTAGGCAGGCTCTTCATGCCTCCAGGCTCCCCCTCCCAGTCCCCTGACGGTCTAAAAGTCTGTGTGATCTAAGGCGCGCTCCCGTAAAGCCGTGCACGTAAATTCTTCTAGGAGGTTGGAAATCAGCTGCTGGATGTATTGCAGAAATATCCCTCAAACTCCCCTTGAAACTGCTGCACTTATAGTCTTCCCTCCCTCTACTCCTCTCTCTGTCTCTCATCACTCCAGTCTGCACATTTTTCCCCTGTTACTTTTTCAGCGTCTGTCAGCTGGGGCTGGGAGCTGTCCGAAAAACAAACACATCCACCCTGTGAGAAGCTCTGCGTTTACCGAGACCACACTCATTTATCCCGTCTTTCACCGTCCCTTTCTCCTCCTCTTTTCCCTGCCTGGTGGAAAGCCGCAGGGCAGCAGCAGACCTACATGCATTTTTCACCTCTCCTCTCCGGGTGTGGCTTCACGGCGGTTAGCTGCAGTTCCAGATAGCTCTCCTTGAGATGCGGTGTGTTGGGCTCATGCAGCGTCTTGTTGTGGTGTAACCTCGGATCTCCTGGCGTAGACTCCATGTTGGCGCCATCATGCATTGGCTAGGCAGCTGCATGCCTGAGGTTTGCTGGCAAAGTGACACTTCCTGCGTGCCAACCAACGTGGTGTCTCCTCACTAACCCTGCTGCCGCTACACCTGCACGATTGAAGGAGTCCAGGCAAAAGATGGAAAGATCCTCCGGTGGTTGGGTTTGGCAGTGTGGACAGGGTCAGACGGGCATGGAAACAGAACATCCAGATACTCCTGAGGCAGCCTCTGAACAGGAAGCAGAGTCAAACTGGCCTGGAAACTAATGAAACATGACAGGCGGTATACTTTGGATTATGCTTTTAATTTACGAGTGCTTTAATACTGTTAAAATACTCATGCTTACCCTAAAAACCTCCACTCTCCATTGCATATTTCCATTGATTTCCAATTGCGTTTCATATCCAAGCAGTCCATGCTAGGGATAACAGTCATGCACAGTTACAAAAATAACCAGCAACTACATTAAGCACACATTTTTCATGTAAACATTGCCTGAGATATGGAGATGTCTTCCTCTTTCAAAGTGTTATGTCTTATTCAACAGAAAGAGTTTCCATGTGTATATCAGTGAGTGCTTTCTCTCTCACCTGTCGCAGCCCTTACATTGTTTATAAACCTGTCTACCACATCTCACCTTCACTGATGAGGGGGTGGTGCTGCAGATGTTAGCTGTCAGCACGAGGAGCAGGTGATCCCCACTCTGTCGCATGCCGAGCGTATAATCCTCTATTTGGCCCCTGTAGCGCAGCGCAGACCTCTTGAGGAACATTTACAGGCATGTTCCTGATCCCTATCTGTTGCACCGCTGCATGACAAACAAGCCTCTCTGCGGCTAAATGGGCAGTGAGGGTCATGCATGACTTGACCTAGGGGTCGTGACCTTTTAATAAGGTAAAGAAAGCAGCCAACGCCTCGCTTTGACCTTTAAAGGAGTCAGTGTTTCGGCTTAAATTGCTCGATCGTTAGGACGGACGAAAAAGCGATTTGTTTACAGCTGCAGGAAAATGACTTATAGGAATCCACTGTTGTTTCAGCTCAGGTGAAAAAAGGTGGAATGTGAAGATGCTGATATCTTGAAAACCACACTTTTTATTTTTCCACTAATAATTTTAGCAGGAGTAGCCCCCAATATGTCAAGATCTGCGCACAATCCGTCGATATACAAACATATTAGAGCCCTTAGAGTTTCCGTTGAAAGGATTCCAGTCAGGAAATAAGTTTATTTGGCTCATACCTTGCACGCTGCATGTTGGATTGATAAAGAAAGAAAGGAAGTTTGGCATTGCAATGTGTTAACTATTTTCTCAGGGCTTTCTCAGGGAAATAACTTGGGTTGCCCAACCCCAATGGAAACATGGAGGTGCTATAGCTTCAGTTCATATGTGTTGCAGTAAATGTCCTAATATTCTATTGTACTGAATGACATAAGGATGCAGCGTTTGAGGCAGGGCTCCGTTCCAAATGTATCGATGGCTTTCATAGGAATTTACTGAATGGATTTACTGTTAAACAATCACCCGCTGATTTAAAGATGTCTCTTTCCCTATCTCAGTCAATGGAAACCGTATTTTTGGGGCCAAATTAGGTTTTGGACTGACCATATGTTTCAGTACCACTGTTTGGCCATGACAAAAATATAATATTCCATTGTATTGACTAACAAAGGTGCTAAATAGTAGCTTATATGCGAATTCAAATTATTCCGCGGTGTATTTGGAGCGACTGTGAAGCAGATTATTGTCGTCCGTTGGGCTGGAACTGGAGCTCATTGAAGACTTTGTGACTGTGAAGTCAGACCGGTCCATTGTTCCCAGATAAGAGGGGAGAGGCTCGGAGGGAACTTGTCTCTTTGTGGTCAGGTCCAATTACCCCAACACCCCGCCCGTACCCTCAGTGAGTTGACCCGTGTGGCGGTGTCACTCTGTCCCACACATACCAGCACCGCCACGAAACAACGGGTACATTGAGGGGGAACCGAGTGTGTGTCTGTGTGTACGAGAACATTAAACGTTATGCATGGCTGTGTTCGCTGGGCAGTGCACAAAGCCCCACTGTCAGAGGGCCGCAGAGAGAGACTGACATACAAACTGTATGGTGGAAGAAGTAAGATGAAAATACTCACAGTACTTCAGTCAAAGTACTTTATTACATTCCAACCCGGCACATGTGTTCATTCATGCTGCTTTTTTTTATACGCTTCTTGCAGCAATAGCTCAAATATTTGGACAGACATTGCTTACAGGTACTTGTGATGCCCGTGTTATTGAAGTGCTCACCTTTTTTTAACCCGGGTTGAGTTAGGGGGCCACATTAAAGCCGCCATCCACGTACAAACTACCAGGAGTGTCCACATTTAAGTATTAATAATGTAAAAAATGATGAAAACCCTTAATTGTACCCCTGTTTTGTAGCCTCTTACAGTGAATGTGGAAATGTGCTCATGTCTATCATTTGGGACTCCTCCCTTTCTTGAGTGTCTCCTCCTTAATGTGTTTATGTGCGTCTGTACATTAAAGTGTACATTTCCCAGCGCTCGCCCCCGTCACAGCCAGTCCCTCTGTTTGTTTGAAATGTTCCTGATATTTCACACATGCTAAACTTCGTCTGGGAGATGTTGACAACCCGCAGACAGCGCTTGGATCCCAAACTCTCGACACACTCCGCCAGAGAGTTCAGATAAAAACACACTCTCTTCACACTGAGATGCATCACTGACTTCTTATTTGTATTGGCTTTTTCATTTTTCCAGCAGAAGACATTACACAAATGTAGGTACCACTTTACAATAAGACTACCCTTATAAAGGATTCATAAAGGGTTTATAATGAAGTTATGAATGAGGTTGTAAACACTATATTAATCATTAAGAACCATTTATAAACCAGTTCATACATCAACACAGGCTCACTATTTGGCAAGATGACTAAGCCTTATATTGGCTACTTATTCGTCGTCTTCATCAGCCAGCATCCTTGGTATCTGGTATTCACTGAGTTGATTCCCGCCCTTCCATCTTGATGTTTATTGGCATCACTTCATGACTATTTATTTATGACTTACTAACATTTATAGTTGCCAAAATGGAGCCTTATTGTAAAGTGTAAAACATATTCCCATTTATTAATGAGCTACTACCATTTATAATATGGCTTAGCAGGACAGATAAATGTGGGCTCACTATTTGGAAAGCAACCGGTCACAGTTGCCCTGTTGATCTCATGTCTTATAAAAGCTTATTAAGGATTTATAAAGTATTCACAACCTAATTAATTAATTAATTACAAACTATTCGTAAACCCTTTAAAAAGGTAGTCTTATTGTAAAGTGGTACCCAAATGTATAACCCCCATCCCAAAAAAAAAAAAAAGTTAAAATAATAAGAAAAAAACATAAAGAAATATTCAAATAAAAATGGTACTTAATAATAAAAAAATAAAAAGTGAAACAACATAATTGATCAACTCTTATGATGCACGGTATGAAATTCCAATATTTTGACAACGTATATGGACCTGATTAACTTATATAGTAAGGAGTAAAGAACTTTTTTTAGCCATATCTTTTCATTTCACAACAATACGCATGTGACATCAGGCCAACACAAGTCTGATTTATGAAGCAGCCTTAGGTCAGTCCTCAAAGGACACTTAACACCATGATGGCTTTTAGAGCCACTGATGATCAGGGAACACTGCTCCACTATTTGCACAATTATCAAATAAATTAAGAAAGATATTCTGGGCATTTTCATGTTCACATTTGTATGATGTGGCTCTACTGGGTCTTTTTTCATACTGCCAGCACCTCTTTTGAAACGGAGCCCAGTTTCAGACACACAATGTCAGTAACTGTTGACCAGTCTTTTCTTTTTGATTAGCAGGTTTGTTGAAATCAGCCTGGGGGAGTTTTTGATCACAGTGTGAGCTACACTCACTCTGAGAGACTTCAGTGTGTGTGTGGGTCTGGCGGGCTGTTTGTTTAACACAAGCCTTGGCTTAGATTTTAAGTGGTCTCGTTACACACACACACACACACACACACACACACACACACACACACACACACACACACACACACACACACACACACACACACACACACACAGACACAGACACACACAGCTCTGATCGCCTCCTGACCTTCACAACCAGCATGCCACCTGTTCTCCTGTTATTTCAGCCAATATTTCACTAACTCCTTGTTCTCTCAGTTCTTTTCTGTAATATCCGGCATCCCTCCATCCTCCCAACTTATTTCCCTTTGCATTCCCCCAGATGCTTGCAAGCTTATCCTAGATAGAGATGTGAGTTTCAGGGTCATGTCAGGTCTTTTTCTCCATTTAATTTCTAATCAAACAGTCCTGTTTGTCTTTCTTTTTTTACACTAAAAGCCCAGTGTTCAAGAGGAGAAGCAAAAACAGCTTCTGTACTTCGGGTAGAGACTGGGAGAGGGTGGGAATGAAAAATAAATGAAAGAGAGGGAGGTGAAAAGCACGTCGGGGTGAAAGAGTGTGGGAAACAGGGAGAGAGAAACCAAAAATCGAGCTGATTCAAATCAAACTTCCCTTAAAACTAATTCTGCACATGGGACAGAAAAACGTCCATGCATGCAACAAACTGGACTCCCTCCTCTTTTCCTTTATGAGTTTGCAGTTTTGTGTTCTATATGTTCAACTTTATACCCTTTATTTACTATATTTTTGTGCATGTGTGTGTAAGGCGTTCCCACCCAGTCAGCCATGTGTGTGTGTGAGTGCAGAACACAAGGCAGTTTGTTCCAAAGCAACCCGCGGGCAACGAGTAAACACCCTCCCCAGAGAGACTCTCACACACGACCCAGTAGGCCTGTCGGCACCACTTAACGTTACGATCCATCCTCCCCACGGGACGTGTGTGTGTGTGTGTTCTGTACACACGGACGTGTATGTTTGTGTTTGTGTCTGCACCCTAAATGCATTTTCCGCTGCTTTGTTTGTTGTAAAGATTCAAAGGCTTTATTGTCCTTTTTTTACACAGCTTAGTTGAATACTCTATTCTGATTGGTCAATTTGGACATTCCAGAGGTTGTTTATTCTCGTTAACAGACCGTTGATAAGGTCATATCAATCCACAGAAAGTCACTTTAACGTCAGCTGTGGATAAACTCTGGTTTTCTCCATCAGAAAACACCACGGGTCAACTGATTGATCTGTGCACTCGACCGGGACAAGCAGAGCACCCCGGGGCGTCATCTGCATGGACATGTGTGGGAAGGAAACAAAGATCAATAGTGTGTCAGCCTGTATGGGAGGGAGACAGGGAGACAGGGAGGAAGAGGAAGAGAGGAAGGAAGGAAGGAAGAGAGATTATACTCGGGCTGTAAAAACAAATGTATCAACTGACACCTCAGCTTGGATTGATTTCATGCTTTACAAAGTGTAGTTATGGAGATCGCATTGCATTATGGGAGTTGTAGTATCCAGTGTTTCTTTTCGGATAGCCAGATGTCCATGTATTTGAAAGACAAGAATAGACACTGTCTTTTGCTGGTTTTGTTAGAATGACATTCGGTAAACTATAACTATTTATAAAGTTAAATCATACCTAGTTATTCAACAAATCAAAGAAGAATGTATACTGACGGTATTTCCTCTGTCCAGGACCTCTGTGGCCACCACTCCTGCGACACGCTGGGCATGGCGGACGTCGGCACCATCTGCTCCCCGGAGAGGAGCTGCGCCGTCATCGAGGACGACGGGCTGCACGCTGCGTTCACTGTCGCGCATGAGATAGGTAGGCATGGACACCACCGCCCGCACATCTGTCAGCATCTCTCTGCAGCTGATTAATGACCCTGGGAGGATTGTCTCATCTCAGACACCTGATCCCCGAGTGTGTTCTCTTTTCTCATGTGCAAACTCGTTTCCATCAACTCGTCCGTTTCTCCCCAGGTCACCTGCTCGGTTTGTCCCACGATGACTCCAAGTTCTGCGAGGAGAAGTTCGGGGTGAACAGCGACAAGCGGCTCATGTCCTCCATCCTCACCTCCATCGACGCCTCCAAGCCCTGGAGCCGCTGCACCTCGGCCACCATCACAGACTTCTTTGACGATGGCAACGGTGGGTGTGGGAGAAAATGCAGAATAATAAAAACAGAGCAAAACCGTGAGATCTTTCCCCACTTTCCCACGCTCCGTTTACAAATTGCAACCATGTGAATTTTGGTGTGTGATAGCTTTTCTCACACATTACCTATCAGGGAGAGCTATTTACGACCAAACCGAGCTGTAATCTCCGGCTAATAGAGCGTTATTTACAATCCTGTTAACTTCTGAAAGAGAGTAGCTGCAGTGCAATGACATATCTTTGGCAAAGATTCCAGAAGTGTTATTCATTACTGCCATAAAGCATCGAAAGCTGACATAACGTTAAACTAAAGTCCATCGCTTCGGGCGTTATTCATGTAGCAACTGACGTATGCTGCTCCAGCATTTTTATTGAGAGATATGTCATTCAGTTCTTAAAAAGACTTCCACACGCCAGTTTTGGAAATGTTGCACACTTGGACACAATAGGGACTTCCAGGCATGCATTAGTTTATAATACATTTATTTAGTTTATTTTAATACTGCATACTCTCAGCTCGGTCTAATAAGTTATGAAACCTTCCTTGCATTAAACATAATATATCAAAAGGTCCACTTGCAATTAACCTGCTAAGCACACTGACTGATGATATTCAGCACACATACACAACTTATTATTCAGCTACAGGTGATTAGTCCATGTTAGCTATCTAGCTTGCTAACTAATATTTCACACGACACACTCTTCATTAAACTACGATAAAAATGCATTACTGATTGTTTTGTTCCACTTCTGTGTCACTAGTTTTATATATGCTCTCCCTCTTCTTCCTGCTACAGCCGAGTGTCTCCTGGACTCCCCCCGCTCCCCCCTCCTGGGCCCCGAGGAGCTCCCGGGCCAGAGCTACGACGCCGTCCGCCAGTGCCGCCTGGCCTTCGGGCCGGAGTACACGGTGTGCCCGGGGATGGACGTGTGCTCCCGCCTGTGGTGCGCCGTGATCCGCCACGGACAGATGGTGTGTCTGACCAAGAAGCTGCCGGCTGTGGAGGGGACGCCCTGCGGGAAGGGGCGCATCTGCCTGCAGGGGAAGTGTGTGGACAAGACCCGCAAGAGACACTACTCGGTAAGGACAAGCATATTACTTTTTACAGTTCAAAAACGTATATTTGAGGCACTCAACAACACACTGTAAAGGAGAGAGAAGGACACTCGAGGAGAAAAGTGTCGGGTTGTTCAGTGTGTGGTCTTCTGCTTTATTTATGCCCTGCTGATCTGTGCTATGTGTTTTCTTGGCCTTGCCTTAACCAAATTCAATTGAATTTGCGGATCCGTTCTTGGCAGGATGATGTTTGTGTGTGTGTGTGTGTGTGTGTGTGTGTGTGTGTGTGTGTGTGTGTGTGTGTGGAAACAAATGTGGAAGAATATTTCCTTTGTGTGTATTTGTCACATGACATTTGGCGGGTTTGACTTGATGCTTGGCAGTCGTGACTCACTTCATTCTCACTGCCATGTATGACGGCCACTGTGCAACGTTAAGCCCCTGCATATGAGACTCCTTTTAACCTCTATAAACAGAATATTTCTTTGCAGATGAAGTGGCTTTTACTGTGGAAAGAAGTGCTATACACTGAATTAACTCAATGGAAAAGCTCTGCAGAACTACAGGATTATAAAATCAGCTTTGTCTCGTAAAATGTTTAAGGCTACTTATCCATGATCATGACTCATGCAGCGCTGGCTGGAAAAACATAAATATAAGTACATTTCATTCAGGATGTTCCTCGAGGGGAAGCATGTGAGCTGTCGTGCTAGTTTCCTTCATCACACGGGGGATCGCCCCGCTTCTTCTTTCCACACAATGCATGCCACATTTCCTACTTGCTCTGCGACGCGTGGCTAATCGTCCTCTCTCATCCCCCCTTTCCCCTTCCTCTCTCGTTACGGTGTGATCGCCCACTTCCTCATTTATCTTCCCGCTTCTTTCCAAGGCGTCCAACCACGGCAGCTGGAGCTCCTGGGGTCCTTGGGGTGGGTGCACCAGGACGTGCGGAGGCGGGGTGAAGTTCGCCCAGCGCCTGTGTAACAACCCGCCGCCGCGCAACAACGGGCGCTACTGCACGGGGAAGAGAGCCATCTACCGGTCCTGCAACGTGACTCCATGTCCGCCAGCCAGTGAGTGTCGCAGCCTGGGAATGCATGCGTGATTAATACAGCTTATTGGTCGTACTCACAATCCTCTTTTCATTTTCCAGATAAGAACTTCCGGCAGGAGCAATGTGAGGAGCGCAACGGTCCCCAGACGGATCCTAAGGGGGTGAAGACGTTTGTTGAGTGGGTGCCGAAGTACGCCGGAGTCCTGCCCAAAGACGTGTGTAAGCTGACCTGCAGGGCTAAAGGAACAGGATACTACGTGGTGTTCTCTCAGAGGGTGAGCTGAAGCAAAGAAGTAAGAGGTACAGTGTATTTAAGGGGAAATAAATGGGAAATAATCTTTCTGTTTGTCTCCAGGTGGTAGACGGGACCGAGTGTCGTCCCTACAGCAGCTCGGTGTGTGTGAAAGGGAAGTGTGTGCGGACGGGCTGCGACGGCATCATCGGCTCCAAGCTGCAGTTCGATAAGTGTGGGATATGTGGGGGCGACAGCACGGGATGTATACGTGTGGTGGGCAACTTCACCAAGAAAAGGTGAGACAAAGAGACAGAGAACTTTAACTGTGCGTTACATTTATCAGAATTACACACAATTGCTAAGTGCAGTTTGGCTTTGATGTGTTGCTAACAGAGTGCTAACTAGAGATGCTATGTTCTATGCTTTTTTCATAACCTAAATCAGTGGAAAAGGTTTGCTTTTATGCTGATCTGACCCTCTTCTTTACTCTCTCTCTCTTGCCAATCAGTAAGGGCTACACGGACGTGGTGAAGATCCCGGCAGGCTGCACCCACATTAAGGTCCGTCAGCACAAGGCGAAGGACCAGACGCGCTACACCGCCTACCTGGCCCTGCGCCGGCCCAGCAACGAGTACCTCCTCAACGGCAAGTTCATGATCTCCACCTCCGAGACCATCATCCCCCTCAACGGTTCTGTGCTCAACTACAGTGGCTGGAGCCAGAGGGACGAGTGGCTCCACAGCATGGGGCCCGGGGCCCTTCAGGAATCTCTAGTGGTGCAGATCCTAGCGACGGACGCTAAGAAGCCGCTGGATGTTCGCTACAGCTTCTTCATGCCACGGAGGACTGCTCCACAGCAACTCAGCCTCAAGTCCACCCCTACACAGAGCACCACCAGAAGCACCACTACCACCAGAAGCACCACCACCACCAGAAGCACCACTACCACCAGAAGCACCACTACGTCTTCCTCCACTCCCAAAATCCTGGTTCCGACGGCTCCAGGCCCCTCTACCCCCCCCTCAGGGCCCCACTGGGTGACGGGGTCCTGGATGAGCTGCTCTAGGACTTGTGACACTGGCTGGCAGAGCCGGACTGTGCAGTGTAAGAGCCAGGAGGGGAAGCTCTCCAAGGGCTGCACGTTGGGGGTCCGACCCTCCGCCTTCAAACACTGTCTGGTGAAGAAATGCTGAGGCGGCAGGAGAGGGGGAACAATTGGTAGGACGTTTAAAGGTCTGGAGTTCTTGGTGTCGGACTCCTTGGACAGGACTGTTAATGTTGAGCGGCTCCACAGAGACTCTGGATGTACCTGACTAAACGCCGGAGGAATGTCCTGGAATGGCAGTAGCTATGCAGTAGAGACCGCCCGGACAGACTCAAATTGCATGTCGTTTCCACATGGACAGAAACGGATTATCTTTACTTCGGCCTCCAGACCCTGGAGGCTCAGTGTGTGTTGCCCTGTAATGGCATGTCGTGTTTTTGTATGGTATTCCATGTGTTCTGATCACTGTGGGGATTCGGAAGTCGCTTCCATTTGTCCGTGAGAACGATGGGGATTGGATTAAAAGATATCGTTATTAGCTTGCCGTCATTTCTGCCGAATGTCCCGCGGTGGGTGTACTGCGTCGCAAATTGCTCTAGTAACTGAAACGCTTGTCAAATGTGTTACAGGTTGAATGTTGAAAAGATCACTCCATCTTCGGATTGACTACCAATATTCTTCCCGTAAAAGATTATTTATGAGCCACTCAGTGACAGAAATGGTCCTGAATAAGGGCTACCCGATGCCCCGTCTATAAGCATTCTGCGTCTTTATTTGAACGATCTGTCCAGCTGAAAACGAGAGGCAGCACAAGAAGGGAACACTGGTTTCTCGTGTCCAAGAATGAATGGTGAATTACGTCCTATCCCAAAATATTTTTCTCATCTCAAGTTCTTGCAGCGTTTAAAAGAAAACTCTGTAAGAAAGCTTTTCCTAAAGACACAAGTCACCTATGCAGCGTATGGTGGCCTTCAGAGGACAAACTTTACAACAGTTAGGTTGACAAAGGGGCAAAGTAACCATGACACTCCTTAACATTTATGGAGGTTTAAAATGACTCACAGGCTTAGGGTAATTATTGATGTGTGTGTGTAGTAGAGCTTCAACAAACAATTGTTTTCATTATCAATTAATCTGCCAATCATTTGAGAGGTTGAAATGCCATGGTCATCCTTATCCTCCGTCATCCTTATCAAAATAGGTGGCGATTCTGTTTCTGTCGACTGTTGCAGCTCTAGTGTGTGTGTGTGTGTGTGTGTGTGTGTGTGTGTGTGTGTCATGTACCCAGGCCTGTGTTTGTGCACATGCAGTATGTACCGTGGACATGTGCGTTTTGAAGCGTCTTCACTCTCGGTTCTGTCGGCATCAGTCATTATGCCGGTGCTGGGAGCTTAACAACCCTCAGGTTTTATTTTGGAGGTCAATATCTGTTTGTTTGTCTGTTTATCTGTTTAGGAAGCAATGCTTATATGACAATGTGTGCCCTGGATACTCGCAACGACAGCAAGGGAGATGCTAACGCACAGTCCTTTTTTGCAATTCAACACTCATTCTTTGTTTGACATCATGTTTTTGAAAATGTTTTAAACTGTGTCCTGATGGGTGGTGTTTGCCATGTTAGAACAATTCAGATCGTGCCACTGATTTTGAAGATACAATTCTTCAAATACTTCAGACAATCCACAGAGCTCACTGTCAAAAATGCTACAGAAATAGTCCCAGTGCCGACAAGGGGACACTGATTTGGGAAAGTCATGTTGCTGTTGATTATAAGAAATAGTTTGACATATTTGGAAATACGCCTATTCCTTTTCTTGCCAAGAAATAGACAAGAAGGAATGAAAGGAAGGAAGGACAAGAATTGATACCACACATGCCTCTCCTCTGAATATTAAGCTACAACAAGGAAACTGTTAGCTTAGCTTAGCCTACAGATGTGAAGCTAGGGAGACGACTAGCCTTGATCTGTCCAAATAAAAACAAATATGGCTACAAACATATTTTAATGAACACATCATGTGTTTTTTGAACAGTATATATAGTGTAATAACCTCACCCATCTGGCACCTGTTCAGGAGAAAACCCAAATTCAGATTTATTTACACAATATACACATTTTATACAATTGAGTAGATCGTTCATATATCTCTAAGTATTCAACCATATATACACAGAAATGTATACATACAAACACATTGGAACAATCCATCAGATCAATTTATCTACTCTGACCCTTGCAGTGGGGAAACCCCTCTCCCTGAACCACAGAAACACAGCACTGAGCTTGTAATTTATTGTTTGTACAACTGCTATGTGTGAATAAAAGAAAACAACGAGATGAGTTTTATTTATTATAGTAATTTTGTATCAAATTACTATTTAATTTAGGCATATGACTGCAGAATCATTCCTTTGTGAGAATATATATTGTTTCTTTTCTAGTCATCCACATGAATATATGTATATAAAATCTATATATTTAAATACCTTTGTGTCTGTGTTGTTCATTTGGTCACATATTTGTATTTTATTTTCCTTGCATGTGTTGCAAAATCAGTCGCTATCTAAACACACATGATGAAAGAGGAGTGTTGGGATGATTATATTAGAACAGCCTTATTATATGGATGGGAATAAGCCAGACCCTTTACATGCACAAAAGCCTATAGAACACAATACAATGACAAATCAAGGAACCTATACAGTGGCTTGGCCAAACCAAGTTGAAACCAAGGGGCAATTAAGATTAACAGAATACAAAAAAGTTTATTTTATTTGTATGTTTATGAATGCACCACAACACATAGTCAAATTCCTCGTATGTGTTTAAGACCTACCTGGTAATGAACCTGGTTCTGAAAAAGGACAGTTTAAACCCAAATCCCCCCTTTGACATGGAAGCAGGTGGATTTAACTTAAAGACAAAGAAATAAATTAATACAAACAAATATTTGTGTTAGCTGTGCTACAATTTTCAAGTCATGTCAGATTAGAAGCAAATATAGAGTTGACCATCTAAATGAAATGTGTGGTGTTAATAATTTGCACATTTGACTGCAGCCGAACTGAAGGTGAACTACTGCAGGTGAGGTGCAGTGTAAATGTTTGACCCTGTGAGGCTGTGGCCATCACTCTGTAAATAATAACAATAGCTGTCAGTTAAGTACAGTGGCTGAGAGGTGCAATCGACAATTACAAAGTGTGAAACACTTTTAAAAATCTTGAGACAAATTTACATTTTCTAAAATAAAATTAGATTAGCAAAACACTTTTATCAAAGAAAAAACGATTTAACATGAACAAAAACAAATTAAGAAGATGCGAAACACTTTTACAAAGCTAGAGACAAATTTACAAACACTTTAACATTTCACGAAACACTTTAACATTTCATAGTGTTTCGCATCTTGTTAAATTGTTTTTTCTTTGGTAAAAGTGTTTTGCTAATGTGAATTTGTTTTATAAAATGTAAATTTGTCTCAAGCTTTGTTAAAGTGTTTCACACTTTGTAATTGTCGATTGCACCTCTCAGCCACCGTAGTTATGTATTCCTTTTACCTCCAGTTCGGACCCTGGCTCAGAATCCTCCAGCAGAGGCACCGCTCTGTGCACCTTTACAAACGAAATAAAACGTGATTAAACATGTAAATGCTAGACTTCTGCACAACGTTAAACATGGCCTTACCTCACCCGCACTCAAGTATTTTACAGGTCAAATGCACATGAGGTGCAGCTAGAGGAGATTCTATTACCCTGCACAGGAAAAGTTATACTAGTCAATAATATCTTTATGTTAAAGCAGCACAACAATATAACTCCATCCCAGCAAGAAGACTACACATGTAGTCTTTTTAAAACTCATTTAAAAGCAACAAGCTCATACATGTGATGCAATGGTGCCACCTAGCGGTCAAGTGTGATACTGCCCCATCCAGTGATGGAAAATACCTGCAGCTATGTTGGGAATTTCCACAGGGCATGCCTACCATCTTCTGGGGAATTGCGGAATTACAATGAGTCACTTTTTATGACCTGTTGCTCTTAAGGTGGACTTCCATAATGTGTCCCCACAGAGTGATCAAGTGACGTCAAAAAGTTACGCACTGACCCTCAAATGGTGCCAAAAAGCTGTCATGGACTGTTTAAAAATTACACAACACTTAAGTGACCTTATTTGGATATTTTCACATGATTTTGTTATAGATGTTACTTTATTTAATCAGAATGTTGTAGAGATGTCTATATGATTCTTTAAAAAGGACTTTCCCTTAATGTTTTATCTGCTGTGAATCACTTGTTTGGGGTGTCTTTAATACGGTGTATTGCTTTGCCAGGTATTTTTTATGATACTCCTGCAAACTCGTCCTCTCTGATGGAGAGAAGCAGCAGTCCGGACGGGTGGGGGGAGTAGCCGGAGGACAGGGGCTCCTCTCCCCTTGGTTTGAGTAGAGAAGCAGCCTGAATGGAGAGCCGCTCCACCTTAAGACCTCAGCGGCCCCTCTCTGCTCCCTCTCCCCGGGCAGCAGAGCCTCGCAGCCCGGCCACGGAGCACCACAGCCGGCTTGGCATGAAGGAAGGTGAGTACGACTCCTGGAGACTTGGTTACCTCTGGATCTGATGCCATCTCCCTCTCCTGTTGCACTACAACACATCCTCCACTGCTGCCTGTCGACCTGAGTTATGTTTACTCAGTTTAGAAAGCAGTGGCACACTTTGAGGTTATCATATCATAAATGAATAATCTGTTAACATATGATTCATATGTTTAAGTCATATTAGTCCCGGGTAATGACTGTACATGTACATCTTGTGACAGTCAGAAGGAGAAAACATGTCTCTGCCCAAAGCTCTCTGTCCTCCACAATGATTGATTATATGGCAACGCGCCAGGTCGCTGGTGCGCACGGGATTTGGCCAGTCTTAGATCAAAGAGCCCTTAAGAAAGGGGTGGTCCTGAGGCAGGGGGATATAAGGAGGGACCTGCTCTGATCTGACTGAAAGGCAACAGCAGAGAACAGAGTAAACGGGCCAGCAGAGGAAGAACCTGCCCTGAACTCACACACAGAGCTGGAAACTGAAACATCTGCTGAGAGAAACAGACCTGTTGGATTTACTGCCGACATCCAGCTTTTATTTGTACTTAATAAAAGGATTTTTTTCTGCAACAAGTCCGCCTTGCACATACATTTGAATGAGTTTTTCACTGGATTTGATCCCTTTTTAGTCTATACGAGTGTGCGTAATTTTGGAGACAGTTTTGTGGAAGTTCAAAGACTTTGCTTTTGTAGCTGATAGTGGAAAACCTTTTAAAGGATTTATTTGCTTCCTCGTAGAGGCTTTACTCTCAACTTGTTTTTACACTTGTTGGATTTCACAGCTTTATGATGAGTTTTTTACACGTTTCCATTGGTTTATTCGTCGCTCTGTGCGTCAGCGGGGTGCTCAGCGCCTGGGAGGAGAGCACCGTGGTCCCGGTCCGGCTAGACCCAACGGCCCGGTGGAAGAGCGAAACCGAGTCGTGGCGGACTCTTTCCGCGGAGGAGCAGGAGAAGGAGGCGGAGATGAGGGAGTACAGGTTGGACGTATTTGGCAAAGAGCTGGTGTTGCAGCTAGAGCCTGACCAGACCTTCTTGGCGCCGGGGTTTGTCTTCCACATTGTGGGGACTCCTGAGTCCGAACCCACACAGGAACCAAAGAGCGGAGCCGAGCCGGGCTGCTTCTTCTCCGGCACGGTGAACGGAGAGGATCACTCCGCCGCGGCGCTCAACCTGTGCCACGGGCTCAGGGGCGGATTCTACTTTCAGGGGGAAGAGTATTTCATCCAGCCCCAAAACTCTAATGACTTCACGGGCACCGAGGAGGATGTCCACACGATCCGCCGCAGAGGTCGGGCAGCTCTGGCTGAGGAGGGGAGCTCAAAGTGCGGGGTCAACGAGGACGAGGCGAGGGTGCCAACAAATCTGGAGGACGAAGCCAAGCACGGAGCAGCTAACGCAGAGCAGACAGGTGAGCTGCAGGAACACTTTACGCGCTTTTACGCATTTCAGAAAGCTCACACTTTCCAAGCAACAACCTTATAAAAGTGGCCAAAAAAAAAGAAAGCGAGTTTTATTTGTATTATATTTATTTATGTCAAAATGTCAACTTATCTAAAGCTTTACACAAAAAATAAGCCTCACTTTTATGAGTAGTCAAACTGCTGTCAGCTGGAGTTGTGCCAGGCTGCACAGCATGCCCAATGGACCCAGCTACCTTTTTTGACAGCGCCGTCTACGCACTACCAGAAATGAGGAAGGGAGGGAAGAGAGGGGGGTCGAGCCTCTCCAAGGGGAAAGAGGAGGAGGCGTGACGGAGGAAGGGGAGGGGAGCAGCGGGGTTGGAGCCAGCCAGAGTCCGGCCGTGCTGA
Organism: Notothenia coriiceps; assembly: GCF_000735185.1. NCBI lineage: Eukaryota > Metazoa > Chordata > Actinopteri > Perciformes > Nototheniidae > Notothenia > Notothenia coriiceps. The sequence continues at coordinate 417,106 of NW_011356287.1, forward strand.
GACGTGTAAACTCGCCTCCTGGTACAACTCGCACCGGCAGACATTTCACCCCCCTCCAGAAAGGATTTTCCTCCCCTTCGATTAGTTTTCCACCAGAGAAGGTCATTTTAGGAATGTGAACCCTGCGGAGGAGGAGCCTCCGGTGGTGGTGTGACGCTGAGTCATCCCTCTGAATAAAACCCTTTGTAGAGCTGAAACATAAAAAGTGCAGTAAAATCAGGAGTGTAATATAATAGCTGCTCACATGACCTTTGCACCCGGTTTGACCTCTTTCTCTCCTCCCCTCAGCTCACCACAGGAGCAGGCGCTTTGTCTCCACACCTCGCTACCTGGAGATCATGCTGGTGGCTGACCAGTCCATGGCTGAGTTCCACGGCGCCGGCCTGAAGCCCTACCTGCTGACCATCATGGCCGTGGCCTCCCGCCTCTACCGCCACCCCAGCATCCACAACTCCATCAGCCTGGCGGTGGTGAAGCTGTTGGTGGTGTACGAGGAGGAGCGAGGCCCCCAGGTGTCCTCCAACGCCGCCATGACCCTCCGCAACTTCTGCCAGTGGCAGCGGCAGCACAACCCGCCCAGTGACCGCCACCCCGAGCACTACGACACCGCCGTGCTCTTCACCAGGACGGTGAGTCAGAGGAGGAGTGGAGCAGAGACAGAAACAGAGGAGATAAAGGAGAAGTCAGACATTAACTTTGCTCTCTGTTTGCATGTTTAGGATCTGTGTGGCGCCCACTCCTGTGACACTCTGGGCATGGCAGATGTCGGCACAGTGTGTGACCCTGACAGAAGCTGCTCTATTGTGGAGGATGATGGCCTTCAAGCTGCATTTACTGTGGCGCATGAACTTGGTAAGTAGAAGTAGAGTTAGAAATGCTTCTATATCAAAATCAGAATCAGATGTATTGCCAACACATACAAGAAACATGCTATGGTGCAGACATAAACACATAATGAGGAAATAAGTTGTTAAAAAAGGAGCAAATGGCCCTTTTTTTCCTTTGATTGTAGCCTTTGCAGATGATTTACATACACAAACCTATACAACACACTACAGGAAAGGGAGAACCCCAAAAAGCATAATAGGCTGCCTTTAAATAATTTCCTCTCTGTCCTGCAGGTCACGTCTTCAACATGCCTCATGATGACGCCCAGATGTGCTCCGGGGTCAACGGTGCCCACTGGGGCTCCCACATGATGGCCTCCACCCTGTCCAACCTGGACCAGCAGCAGCCGTGGTCCCCCTGCTCCGCCCTCATGGTCACCACCTTCCTGGACAACGGCCACGGTCAGTGTCTGCTGGACAGGCCGGTCAAACCGCAGCCCCTCCCCCAGCCTCTGCCGGGCACCGTGTACGACGCGGACCACCAGTGCCGGCTGACCTTTGGGGACGACTCCCAGCACTGCCCTGACCTGAGCACCACCTGTGCGGCCCTGTGGTGCACCGTCACCACGTCCAACGGTCTGCTGGTGTGCCAGACCAAGAACTTCCCCTGGGCTGATGGGACTTCCTGCGGCCATGACAGCTACTGCCTGGCCGGGCAGTGTCTCACCAAGAGCCAAGCCGCAAAACACCAGGTAGGAACTAGCCTCCAGAAGTGTTAGCCTTTAGAAGTGTTAGCCTCATAATTATTAGCCACCATAATTATTAGCCACCATAAGTATTAGCGTCTGGAAGTACTGAATCAGATTTGTAATGCTCATGTCTCTGGTGCTTTCAGACTCCTGTCAATGGCGGATGGGGGCTTTGGGGTCCGTGGGGTGACTGCTCTCGAACCTGCGGCGGGGGGGTACAGTATTCCTTCCGCTCCTGCGACAACCCTTTGCCCAAAAACGGGGGCAAGTACTGCGAGGGGAAGAGGATCCAGTACCGCTCCTGCAATACAGAAACCTGCCCCGATAGCAACGGTGAGACATACTTTCTATCACAGGAATAAGATTGAAGAGATGTTCTTGAACCAAACTGAGTGTTTCTCAGGAAGAAGGGATGTTTTGATGTTTCTTGCACGTTGGTGTGAAAGTTAGCATGCTCAACCTGCAGTAAATCTGACCCCCGCTCTGTTTTCTTTCTCAGGCCTGTCTTTCCGCGAGGAGCAGTGCTTGGCGCACAACGACATGTCGGCCCAGGTGTCGCTGGGTTCAGGCGAGGGAGTCGAGTGGGTGCCCAAATATGCCGGAGTCTCACCCAAAGACCGCTGCAAGCTGGTGTGCAGAGCCAAGGGCACCGGATACTTCTTTGTCCTCAAATCTAAGGTGAGAGGGGTTGGATTACACTGATAAACTGAGGTGGAAGAAGCATTCAATGTTTCCTATAATAATTATGTTCCTCTACTTAAATAACATTTTGTAGGACTTTTACTTGTAATGTAGTATTTCAAGATCATAGTTTTTGTACCTTTACTTAAGAAAAGGATCTGAGTACTTGATCTCATAACTCTTACCTGTGCAGACCTGCAATCTGAAGAATCAGCTGTTGTAATTTCCCTCAGCCCCCAGGCAAAGACTTTGACTTGTTTGTGACTCATATGTAGCTCCATGCAGAGTTGGCAGGGTTAAAAAATAAATTAAAAATCTGATCCCTTTACAACAAACACAATATACTATTTGTTTGTTTTTTAGTTAGTAATCTTGCTAGTAATCCCCAAATATATTTTTTTTACTAGTAACCTGATAGAGTAATCCATTACTCCCCTGACTCTACCTGACTCTAACCTCTGTCTCTCTGCTGCCCCCAGGTGGCTGACGGGACCCCCTGCAGCCCAGACTCCACCTCGGTGTGTGTCCAAGGCCAGTGTGTGAAGGCCGGGTGTGATCGTGTCATCGGCTCCAACCGGCGCTTCGATAAGTGTGGAGTGTGTGGAGGAGACGGATCGACCTGCAAGAAAGTGTCCGGCTCTCTGGAGCGTGCCAGGTAAATATATCTCACGCACAAATATCTATATAAAGTATAAATATTGGATACTTCCGTCTCTCTGTACACACCAATTTGTTGTGCCTCAGTCTGACCTCTGTCACTCTCTGTTTCAGGCCTGGGTACCAGGATGTTGTCACCATTCCTGCCGGCGCCACCCACCTGGACGTGAAGCAGCGCGCCCCCGGCAACGGTCGTAACGACAACAGCTACCTGGCGGTGCGCCGGCAGGACGGCACCTACCTGCTGAATGGAGACTACAAGCTGATGACCATGGAGACGGACATCGCCCTGCAGGGGGCGCTGCTGCGCTACAGCGGCTCTTCCGCTTCCCTGGAACGCCTCCGGAGCTTCTCCCCGCTCCCAGAGCCCCTCACCATCCAGGTGCTGTCTGTCGGGGAGGCCCCCAGGCCCCGGGTCAAATACAGCTACTTTGCACCAAGACCCAACAACGCTGCCTCCATCTCCAACGGCAATGGAGGCCGCCGGCACTCCATCAACGCCATCAGGGAGGTGGGTGGAGCCGAGTGGACCCTCAGGGAGTGGGGTCCCTGCTCCCAGACGTGTGGCGGAGGCGTGCAGCAGAGGGAGGTGGTGTGTGCGGATCCCCAGGGCCGGCCCTCCAGAGACTGCCCTGAGGAGCTGCGCCCCCTGGCCTCACGCTCCTGCTCTGCCCAGCCCTGCCCCTCCTGGCTCCTCGGGGAGTGGTCGGTGTGTTCAAAGACCTGCGGGCGGGGTTTCCGCAAACGCCAACTGCGCTGCATCGGCCCCGAGGGGCGCACACTGACACACGACAGCTGTGACCCCAAAGAGCGGCCGAGACCCCTGCTGGAACTGTGCAATCAGAGCGCCTGCTGAAGACTGCTGCAGAAAAACACTCTGCCTCCTCTTCTTCCCATGGACAAGCTAAAGAGGCTAATGAATGTTAGCATCCAGAGTCCCACAATGGGTCCTCAATGACTGCAAACTATTTCCCCCTGAATCCATTTTGGGGCCACAGTGGCTCTGCAGCATCACTGGCTCAGTGCAGCACTCAGTGCAGCCTCCCTCAGGAGGAAGGGACTTCCTTGCTGCTTACCGTGACAATGTCATGCTTGTGTGTGAGCGAGTGGGAGAAAGTGTCTTTTGTGTTTTTTTTATGCATGTGTATATATATATGATGTTTGTCCAAGCTGGGCTGGACTGACACATAAGGGGTTTGGGGGTGGGGGAGGTAAATGCAGAGTATATACAGATAAAATGAAAGAGAAATAGCTCATTCTACTATACATCCCATCCGGTATGGAAAAAAATAGTCAGTGTTTAGTTTATTTATCACAAACCTGTAGCACTTCATCTTTGTTTTGCCAGCGGCACATTGTAACACCCCGTCGTCTCTAAAGGCCTCAGTACTCTGTACTCTGTGCTTTAGCCATATCTAACCCTTCAATGAGGGAACTCTTCAAAGACCAAAGAGGAGTGTGTGTGTGTGTGTGTGTGTGTGTGTGTGTGTGTGTGTGTGTGTGTGTGTGTGTGTGTGTGTGTGTGTGTGTGTGTGGAGACCTAAAGAGGGACTTGTCTCCTGCTACTACTTCATAAGTAAGTCTCTCCTGCCTTCTGCGAAGGCACCCGGTTTCTTTTTTCTACCGAGTCTTTTCCTTTTGTACAGAATATCCAAACATTATTTATTTTTGTACAGCCTGTTAAATATAATCATGTGGCTTTTTTAATATTATTTTGTATTTGTTGTTGAGATCACAGAAGGGAGTAGAATATATAGAGTATTTATACAGTGTTATATAAATATATATATATATATATATATATATATATATGGTCCTAGGTTCATGAATAAAAGTATCACATTGACTTGTGAAGTGCATGTCTTGTGTCTGTTTGTTGTTGCAAGGTGAACTGATTTGCACTGAGTTATTTTATTTTAACAGTGGAGCTGTTTTAAAGGGAACTCTGCCAATTCTTCTTCTTTAAGAGTTTAAAAACGTAAATGTGTTCCCTCAAAGTGAAAGTAGTGTAAATAGCTTTTAAATGATAATTATGCACTTACATAAAATGAGAATGCATTTTGTAATTCAGGTTTCATCCACTAGATGGCACTATGACATCGATTATGTTTTGCGCAATTAAAAAATACACTAACATAAAAGATAAACAAATGATAAACATTGCAGGAAAAATTATTGGATGGCTAATTTGGAGCTTCCGCCATTAAAAAAAAAGTAAAAAATCAAAGATCAATATACAAGCAATACATTGAATACAATAATGATGGCAAACTTTGAGAACAACATAGACTACAAATAAATCAATTTCTCAAAAACACTATTATATTCACAAAATAAGTGTTGTATTTTCCACTGCTTTGTCCTCTTTATACTCCTCTGGGTTGAATTCCCTGCCCCCTAACTTTCTGATCCAAAGTACCTCAACCCCATCACTTAAAATCTGAAGCCTGCATGTGTGGCACTTCCTGTTTGGCCCCGAGGAAGACGCTCCCCGCCTCCTCGGCTCCCACTGCAGCACAAAGGAAATCATTATCCTGCAATTATGGATGGTTAAGAAGAAGATTGGCATGTCTGTAATCAGCATAATGGCATAATGTGTCTGTAAACAAGTCGTGTAGGGCCAGGGCCGTCCCTCCCTACAGGCCGATCATGCAGGCTGCATGGGGCCTCACATTGCGCAGGGGGCCTCGCGCAGGGGGCCTCGGTTTAGGAGCTTGGCTTGTGCGCAGTTCTCTGCACAGTTCTCCGCGCAGTTTTCAGTGCAGTTCTCCACGCACGCATGATTATTATTATTAGTAGAAGTAGTTTATTTGCATTAATTATATTTTTATCTTTTTGAGGCTAGTATTTTCACTATATTCATTCTGTAGTGCACTATTAAGATCAAAACATATCTTAAGTCTGCTTGAATGATGGATTTCTTGTCTGCATTGGTCCAGAACCTCCCAAAGATGCCACAACAAAAAACTGCTCTGGAGATGTTGTCATTTCTCCACAAACGTGAGTTACAGGAACTGTACCCAAATCTCTGGATTGCCCTCCACATTGCAGTAACTCTTCCTGTTACAGTTGCGTCTGCTGAGAGAAGCTTTTCCAAACTGAAGCTTATGAAGACTTACCTCCGGTCGTCAATGGCACAAGAACGCTTAAGTGGCCTGGCTACCATAACCATCAACACACACTGTTGGCACAGCAGCTATCATACGATGACCTTGTCGATGACTTTGCATCGAGAAAATGCAGACGTATTCACCTGTAAACGCATACCGAACGACATACATGCACATTTACCATTTACCTCACTGTATAAAAAACTGTGACTGTTGATAATAATAATAAACAGGAATTATATTTGGAAAGTAGCCTACTTTGTTTCCAAACTAAAATGTTTCACTC
>NW_011356287.1:423440-444441 GCF_000735185.1 Notothenia coriiceps
GGGGGGGGGGGGAGTTGGCCCAAGTGCCCAGGGACAGCCCTGTGTAGGGCAAAATGTATACTGCACGCTCTTTTTCGCCTTGACAAAGAAAAACCGGCGTTAATATGTATGCAGGTAATTAAACATTTTTTTTTTATACCTGCTGATTTTTTAAGTCTGAGAGTCCCACATGTGGAAAGCGTTATGACTCACCGCTGCTCCATGTGGGTGGCATCTCCCAAATTATCTGCATCCCTTTGCCACCCATGGCTGCCAATTAAAGTTTAAATCATGGCAAATTGATTAAACCAGGATTCAGATTAAATAATCTTAATGGCTAAACGTTTAATTTACAAAGTATAACTCTACCTTTTTGGATGGTGTACTTTTACATACATGTTTTTGTACACTCATCGCAAAAGCTAAAAAGTTGACTTGTTATTTAACATGTGAGTGTGTTTGAAATGTCACCAGTGTGTAGCAGAAGGGGGAATTGGATAAAGTGGCCCCATCCCTGACACAATAGACGTGACCTAACAACACAAAGTAGTGCGTCTGGCGTTATTTTCTCCAGGTGTGAAGCGGCCTGCTGTGAATCTTTGTGCCGGTTTTGATTTTAACTTTAAAAGAAGGTCGTGATGTGACTAATACCACGTGAAGCATGTGACACGCGCACATAAATACATAGAACCCATGGAAAACGTTTTCCCTCCTGCTGCGTAAAGCGTGACAGACATAACCAGGCTAAGGCCTTCAAAATAAAAGCTCAAACTAATGTCACATTTATTAAAAAAAATACTTTTAGTAGACTTAATTTAATAACTTGACATTAAGATTTCGATTAAAAAAACGACTATTTATAAACATTTATTTTATGCCTGCAATGACTTTTGTTTTTCTAATCGATTATTTAACTGTAGCTATGGCCCATAAAATAGTGAAAAACGTCCATTATAGCTTGTCAAAGTTCAATTGAATGTCTTTTAATTTCTTTTTTTGTCAGAGCAGATTAAGTTTAATATGATATTTACTAGAAAAAGCATTATATCTCCTTACTGGGCCAATTGTGCACAAACAATACAATTTGAATGATTTGTAACGTAGTGATTGCTGTGTTAATTAGACTCTTATTTTGAAAACGTTTTTGTGTCAGATCGTGGCTGCCTTCCTCGTCAGTGTAAACTCAACATGGTAATGTGAGCAAACCGGGGGAGGAGATCGGAATAAAACGCCCGTAGGTGTGGGAGCAGGACGGGGCAGAAACACTGCACACACGTGGAGGAACAAACGGAACTGCACTTTTTTTCCTAAGGAGACATGTTTCCCGAAGTCTGCTGCTGGGTTAAAAGCGGTAGGCTCCAACAATTATCCTGGAGGAGCCAAAAAGGTGACTGGGAAGAAGCGACTTTTCTGAGTTAGTGTGATCCACTGCAGATTGATTGAGAATAAAAGCGCACAGGAGAGCCGAGTCATGGAGAGCCCCTGGAGGAGGACGCATACTGAGAGCTGGGGGGTGTTGAGGAGCTCGCTGCTGCTTTGTTTATTCTCCGGTGAGTTTAATCAATACATTTACAAAGAGCTAGATGTCTTTTCTTGATGTTTTTGATAATGGTAAGACTTCCAGATGTGTACAGCTTTGGGGAAGCTGAAGTTCCACCGATCACATTTTGGGAACTCCTCCACACTAGCTTGAAAACAGCTGGAAACTTTGATCTGGATGGGGGCAGGGGAGAGGAGCTGCTGCTGCTGCTGCTGGCGGTGTGTGTGTGTGTGAAGGGGCGGTATTGGGTGAAGGAGAGGGGGGGGTGAAGGACATGGTGCCATTGTCCCCCAGCGTGTGGAGAGACAGGACCTCCGAGGACCACCCACACGGAGAGAGTCAGAAGTCTGCTTTTAAAACCGCATGCAGGCATTGACATGGAAAGATTAGCTGCAGGGAGGTAGAGTAACATTCAAAAGTTGGATGAAGGATACAGTTAAGACTGCAGAAAAACCTTTATTGTGAACAAAGAATGATTTCTACATCATTAAGGTGTGCACACTTCACACTTTTTGGGTGTATACAGACCCTGCTTATATCAGTTAAAAGGTGCAAAAAAATCCTGTTCTTGTGCACTTTCATTTAAGATTTCTGCATCATAACCATCGAACCTGCTTATATCAGAAAAATCATGACTTAAAAGTGCAATAAACACTTCACCTCGAGTTGTGCAAACTGCATCCCAGCTTTATTTAACATAATGCAAGTTTTCTTTTTTCTTTTTAAAAGCATCCTCCTGTGGTAATTACAAGGCAGGGCTCCCAAGCCCGGAACTGTGCATACATGCCTGCAGGCACACATCCCATGTGTGTGAGTTATTGCTGAGAGTAAGCAGATCTCCAGCATTGACACACACACACACACACACACACACACACACACACACACACACACACACACACACACACACACACAGGGAGTTTGTTTTCTTTGCAGTGTCCTTCATTTAAAGTTATTCAGAGAGACTGCCAGCCTGAGAGGTGAAACCTTCAGAGATGAGCAGGTTGAGACGAGTTCAGAGAGAGACCTGTGGGGGCAAGGCTGCTGGGGGTGGGGGGAATAATGCACCACACTAAACACACACACACACACACACACACACACACAGGCATGCAACAAGTGTGTGAATAATTAAATTATTCACACACTTGTTGCATGCCTGTGTGTGTGTGTGTGTGTGTGTGTGTGTGTTTAGTGTGGTGCATTATTCCCCCCACCCCCAGCAGCCTTGCCNACACACACACACACACACACACACACACACACACACACACACACACACACACACACACACACACCCCTCTTTACCTCCTGGCAGTACTGCAGGATGCCCTCCTTGGTACCGATGCAGCTCTTGGTGCCCGAGGGGTCCGGCTCCCACTTGCCGCTCTGAACGTTGATGTGCATGTTGAGTTTTCCACAAAACATGGCCACCTGGGGCTCTGCCAACAGACCCATAGAAACATCTGTAGGCACCTGGAGGGTGAGAGGAGACACAGACAGAGATTTAGTCAGATGTAAGGCTTAATAACAAACAGGAGCATATTGGGGCCTCTTTGTGATGAGAGAATAATGGAAACAAGAAACCACAGAAGATAAGCGGGAAAAGGAGTGTAGCAACACATTTTCCATTAATATGTTGTGTTGGATTTCCTATAATCAAACTCTTAAACGGAGCAGTTCTCAATGCCTCTGTTCATATATGTCGGCTGCTGTCGAGTCACGATCTTGCAGAAAAACAATCAATATTTTTATAGGAATAAATTGCCTCAAACACAGCCTGGAGCAATCTGACACACACACACACACACACACACACACACCACCACCATTTATGGGAATAGTGTACAGCACAGGAGCAGGTTGGCCAGAGGCTAGGGTGTGTTCAAGTGTGTGTTCAAGTGTGTGTGTGTGTGTGTGTGTGTGTGTGTGTGTGTGTGTGTGTGTGTGTGTGTGTGTGTGTGTGTGTGTGTGTGTGTGTGTGTGTGTGTGTGTGTGGAAGATATTCTTTACTTAAGTCAAAGTAGAAATATTTATAGTCTTCAAATTCTCCACTACAGGTGAAAGACCTGCGCTCCAAATGTTACTTTAGTAAAAGTACAGTAGTATAATCAACATTCTCATACATAGTTTCCTGCATGTGTGTTTGTGCTGCAGCTCCCGAGCAGAGGAGGTGAATGTCTGCATTGTGCTGGCAAATGAGCTCGAAACAAAATGGGAGGGAATATGGGGGAGAGAAGAGAGGGAGGGAGAGGGAGGGAGAAGAGGGACCGCTGCCATTGTGCACTCCCTAATCTTGTTAGCGGTTTTGAAGGCACTGGCAGGCAAACAAATGTTGTTTTGTGAGATGGATAGCATATTTCTTTACAGCAGACTTGATTCTCTCCCAACAGCCGGGGGCAAAAAGTCTCCTTCCAATGTGAGAGTCATCCATCCAGTTGGACACATTTGCAGCTGGGAAATGTAAATCTTTGCATTGATTTAGCTCGCATGTGTCTATGAAAACAAGACATATTAGTATTTTAAAACACGAGTGTTACATAGTGATGTCACTATGTTCCGGAAGACCGTTTACATGCACAAAAACCTATATGCAAACACACTACAGGAAAGGTACTAAGAAGCATTATATGGCCCCTTTAAATGAATAACATATAGCATTTAGCGAGGTTGCATTAGAGAGATGTGTTGCGATGGAAGAAGTCACGATTTACTTTTTTCGGTTCTACTCTTTTTTTATTGTTTGTTCCCTCTGTGTTTCAGATGATTAAACAAATTGCTTAAATTGCCTTGTGGTGCGGACATCACTGGGTAACAAATCTTGCTCAGTGTTTGTTTTTGTTGTTCCTGTCGCCCGTTATCACTTTATCTCGATTATCTTGTTTTCATAACCGTTGGAAGCCGAATTTTTAATTAAAAAGAAATTGCCCAGCCCTACCCGAGCTATTAACCAGATAAACATTACACTGCATTAGTGTCAACAACTGCTAAGTCATAACAGTAAAACAAGTCATGTTCTCCTGAAACTATTGGTCTAGCACTCCAACACATTGTACGTGACATCTCTGAGTGGCTGACTAATCACGACAGAGCCGGCCAGCTGACCAATCAGAGCAGACTGGGCTCTGGTTTCAGACAGAGGGTGAAAAGAGGCAGTATGAGAGAAATAAAGAGCTTTTTGAACATTAAAGCACGGAGACTAATTATAAATATGATTGTGAAAAGAAGTTGGGCTACTTTAAGGAAGTGCAGCCACACAGCAAGGAGATCAGTGAGCAGCGCTCACAGAGAACAGATCAAGTCCCATCCGGCTCAACATGAGGGCAGGAAGTTTTGGAATAATCGTTTAAAAAGTTGTCCGTGTGCGTGCTATCTTTTAATTAACTCTCTTTCCTGGGTGCCCAGGTTCACTGCGACCGTATCTGCCCACCTTCTGGCCTCTCCCTGTCGCTTACTGAAAGAGAGAAAACCCACTTCCTGTCCGCTTCAGGCACAGGTACGCAAATCTGTGGCAAACGCTCGCCGACATTCAAATGCTTTGTGCCTTCCTCTTTTGGCTGGCAAATCCCCTCCCCGCCTTTCAGCCTCTCTACTGCTATCTCTCAAATGCTCTGTCTTCGGCTGAAGGAGGAGGAGGAGGAGGAGGAGGAGGAGGAGGAGGGGGAGCCTTTGCTGCAAGCTTATAAATCAAAGTATCTGGATGATGGCGGAGGCAGGAACGGGAGGAGGAGAAAGTGAGAGGAACAATAAGCACAATGGGGAGAGATTGGAGGACAGATGAATTGGACAATAAGCCTTTGGGCTCGAGCAGAAGGTCAAGGGAAACCGAAATGATGTGAGGAAGGAGAGCCGGAGAAAGAGAGAGGGAGGAAATCAGGGAAAAGACGTGTAAACGGTGATAGAGGTAGCTTAGAGGTAAAGAATGATTATTCAGTGCTGGCTACGTCAAAAGACAAATCCTCTGTCAACAGAAATAATCACTGCAATTACCTGAAGATGTGTTTGTGTGTACATAGTATATATGTGTATGAATGTATGTACGTATACAGAGTGGTGCAGGAATGAGTCCTAAAGCTCAGAAAGTCATCACTGCACAAATGTATTATTTCTTTCTTGTCTTTTTGAATGTCGTTGTAACTGGTGCAGTTCTGCCCTAATAAGCATTTTGCAAGAGAAAGGATAAGAACGGTAAAATGGGTTGTTTTTCATTTCCAGAGCAGAAATCTACCTCTAGCAGGCCACAGATGGACATAAAGAAAAAGCAGACGAAACAAATGATGAGACATATCAGCAGCAGAGTGTTAGCATATTACAGGAGGAGACACCACCAGCCTCTCTCCTTCAGTCTTTATCCTGTCCCAGCTCTGGTGCACATTGCTGCCAGTCTGCCAGGAGGAGGGAGGGGGGGGTAATCTGGGCACTGAGGATTAGGAAGGCAGCCGGGTCAGGAGACATATCCCCCTTTGGTTTCAATCTGGCGGGATAGCCATCGCCAGAGGAAAGGAGGCCGAGGCTTTATCAGATTGACCCCAAGGTGATCGTTCAATTAAAGTAAGCAGCAACAAAAAAAAAACCTATTGCTTCTGCTTCAATATGTTAAATCTTAGCGTCCTCACAATCATTTGGAATGAAATAGAATTACTCCATAAAAAAGAAGATAGACAGACAAACCGAGAATCTAATAAATGTAATGCAATAACAAGTTTGTGGTAGTAAAGCGATTAAAGTCCGATTATTCGCCGCTGCAATTTCATAGAGTGGTTTTCGACCCCAAGGAGGTTTATGTGGAGCTCACTGCAGTTCACACGGGGGATTAAGTTACATCCTAATTCAGATCACACTTTGCATCTCAGACAGGTGGCCTCCTCCCTCAGCCTGAAACCAATGACCCAGATCACAGCCAGGTAAACCTCAGACACACGTCGCCTCCTCACGTCATGATCTGCCCTTAAGTCGACTAAAACAGTAATTATTTTAGTCAAGATTTAGTCGATTAAAAGTCTGAGCAATTTAGTCAAATAAAAATAATTATTTTAGTCTCCTTTTTGTCAATGAAAACTGTTGAATCTTTTTTAGTCATCAGATTATATAGAACATTTCAGTCAAACTAGTCTAGCCAAAACCAATCATTTGTCATTTTAGTCCAATTTATTTCACAATAAGAATTTTCTTGTCCTTATTTGATGAAAAACACAGGTTGAATTATTAAGAAGCTTTGCAGAGAGTATCTGGTCAGGCTTGTGGTGTTTTTACCAGCTGTGTTATGGCCACATTGCTTCCCTTCTGATAAAACAATGCATTCGCTTTTTTTCCTCCGCCTCATTGTAGTGAAAATGGGCCCAAATATCACATCGTTTCTTTCTCCCGAGCAGTGGTGGTGGCATTAGACTTTTTCGTTGTCAGTCATTTTGACGGACAGGGTCGTAACATTTCCGTCATAATCCATTATTACCCGTCGAGTGCACAATTTATCACTCACTCGCGCTGACGGGGGGTATTCGGTTAACGCGACCACTGCTCCCAAGCCCTGTTGTTGCCATTTTATTTTCTGTTAAATAAGATTAGTTAGACCATGAGTTAGACCCGAGTCTTCCTGACAGTTCATATTCTGCCGCGGTGTAATTCAAATGTACCGCCGCGCGCAGCACGGACAGACAGCTGCTGCCCAGCCGCAGCACCGGAAATGGAACTGCTCGGAGAAAAACTGACTATCAGAGATGTAACGTTATCTTTGATAATATTTCGTCTCCTCATTTTTCGTCAACGAAAGTAAAGAGAGATTTTGGACTTTTCGTCAACGTTTCGTCAACGTTGATTTCGTGACAGTTATTGTTTACTGCCGTCGGTGCCGTCTCGTCATCGTCTCGTTTCCGTCATGGAAAAAAAGGTCGTTGACGAACATATTTCGTCATAGTTTTAGTCAACGAAATGAACAATATTTAGATGCAATCTCAAAATTCTGACAAAAAATTCTTTAAAGAGGAAATATTCTGCTCATGTTCTGGTTAATGTTTGTATTTTGTAACATGATTTCTACTTTTCACCTCTGGAAAGGAAAAGCCCATCTCATCAATCAATGCACTGCACTCCCAATGTAGGGGACCTTTAAAGATATATGACTTTGCTTCCCTTTTATGTACATTTCCTAACCACTCCCAGCTGAAAGTCATTGTGTAAAGGGAGTGTAACATGTCCTGATATGCGTGATTTAATCCGCTTATGGCTGCCTCACTCACAGATGTGATCAGCGGCAATAAAAAGCGTGTTTATTACCCAATAAATGTAAAATGGGGGAAAAAGAAATATGGCTTCAGACTCTCTTACAACTAAACCCACGCCATGTATCTACTCCCTCACACAGAGGCAGTTTAAAGTGAGTCACTTTGAAGTGTCCCCGTGGGTGCCAGTCCCGCGGTGATATTAATTGTACCGTCTTATCTGAGCGGCCCAGCCCTGCCATGGGGAGTTGGGTGAAGGTGGTGGGGTTTAGTAAAGGGGGGAGGGTGTTTTAAATCATCTCATCCCAGGGGAGAGAGTCCCTGGAGAGCAGGATGTGTCGCACAGCCACACACACACACATCCTCTTGCTGGCCCTCATCTTTTACAGGCATCTTCGGCTACTTTGTCCAAACTAGTAGCAATGGAAACTAAAGTATAGCACAATACTTAAGTAAGCATACTTTCCAGCACCGCAGCAGACATATAGTGCTCTCCTTTAAGTCATTAATCAATCACTGTGTGGAATCGAGCAGCCGGCCTGTCTGTCTGTGTGTTGTTTACACACACTGTCCACAGACAGCACGGCCGTGGGAATTTGTTTGCTTAGCTCGGAGAGGATATGTGACGGCTGAATTAGACAAGACTGGCGAGGGGACAGAAATGCTCAATGCTTGCACACACACACACACACACACACACACACACACACACACACACACACACACACACACACACACACACACACACGTAATCCCCTTGGCAAGCAGGGCCCTGCTGTTACCTAAAACCTTCAGATCGTCTTTGACTGGACTTTAAGTGTGTGTGTGCAACGCTTTACCGCTCTGTGTGTGTGTGTGTGTGTGTGTGTGTGTGTGTGTGTGTGTGTGTGTGTGTGTGTGTGTGTGTGTGTGAAGCTATCCACGCCTGAAGTTTGGGAAGCAGATTTAGTGCGTATAGTGTTCGGTTTCACTGATTACAGGGCAGACATTGCTTCCCCTCACACTCCCTGTCGGACAGAGGTTCAATTACAGAGCAGATTTAAAACCAGACGGTTGGAAAAGTAGCGGGGGAAAACTGAAGCCTGAATATGTTAGAGAATAAAATGGGTGTGGGATTTATTGGGGTTTAGTTCAGGGTTAAATTGCGGTGATCAAGGTTTTGTGAACTGACCGAGTCACATTTTATTTTCCATGAACCAGTCTTTAAACACAGCCAGAGTCCTGTTCGTGCATATCAAATAAAGGTCTCCTCGCTTACTAGGCTCTGGAGATGTCTTCTTCACTTACTCAAAGCTCATCCTTGCCCTAAAAAGTTTCCACTTTGAGGGGAATCTAAGTTTGTTTGATTCTTCATTCATATTCAACACGATTAAGCTTTGTCTCGAGGGTTTCCACGGGAATTAGCATCCCAGACAAATCTCTTTAAAAATCTGATTAAGAGTGTGTAGATAAAAAAGTCTGACTTCTGCCCACTTCATTTGGCTAGACGTGATGGAGGGTTTGCTTAGTAATAATATCCATGGATACGGAGCCGGCTCTCCTCTCCGGGGGAACTTCCTGTTATAACCTCCCTTTGCCCTGGTCGCCTAAGCAACCCGAGGCAACACCATTTACCCAAGTCTCCAGGGAGTAGGAATTTCATCATCAGGTGTGCAGAAAATCAACATCTAACCAACGTAACGGCCGACTCCTTCGGTAACAGCCTGTTATCCAGCTGGGAGTCGCTCTGCACTGGGGAGCGAGTATGTACGGGGGAGTTGATGACACCTTATCCCACCAACGTCTTGCCTCACACATTTAAAAATGATTGCATTGCTAATTTTTCAAACAACCTCGCCCTAAAATATGTTGATTTTGCCTCATCATAGGACATAAAATTGTTGTGTTGAATTCATTTAAATACCCATTAAATCTCAGTGTTGCACTACATTGCTTACGTCCTGTCTGCGTCATCTTTTCCCAATGGGTTACACAACGAACCCTTCAATCATTCTCAACATAAACATTCAGCATCTTCCTCTTCCAGTTATAACCGTGTATTTTATAATTTGCCATTTGCATTACACACTCAGGCTGGAAAACACATTACCTAACACATTCCCTTATGTGTTTGTTTGCATCAACAAAAGCTGCAGGCAACAACATTCTGTCCTGAGAAAACACAGCAGAATAAATCAGACGCCTCTTGGCTGCATCAAAATGATGTAAGGCTGATTGTGGGTTGAGGTAATCCTTCATTAGTGTTGTCACTAGGAGTTATTGTGAATCAGGGCCCTGGGGTGCTGATGGGTGTGTGTGTGTTTGGGAGTGTGTTCAGTGGTTAGGAGCAGCCGCACCAGCAGGGAAGCAAGGAAGATTACTACCTATGTATACTTGCATGTGTCTTCAACCTTAATTGAATTATAAATAAAATGACTTTAATTAATAACAAGCAGAGAATCCCAAGTTAAAATGACACACACACACACACACACACACACACACACACACACACACACACACACACACACACACACACACACACACACACACACACACACACACACACACACACACAGCTGTCCACTGCACAAACGCAGGAAGTCCGCCTCTTTCACAGAGACCAAACAGGAAACCAGTCCAGAAATAACAGGACACTGTGAATAATAACCGTCCATTTTCAGCCGCAAACCTCCTGCTCGCCCTTCTTTTTTTCTTTTGCTCAAACACACACCCACACACACAACTTGGCATTTCAAACAAGTGTTCCAATTTCACACTTGGACTCGTCGTCCACAATTGATGGCGTGTCGCCCGGACTCCAAGAGGTACTAGTTTCATAAACCCTCTGAACTGTGACTCTGGAGCCGAGGGCATGCGGCACACCAGTAACGCACGGTATGGATGACACGGCGCTGAAGAGGAAGTCTAAAGCGAGAGTGAGAAATTGTCCTGGCGGAAAATGGTAAAAGGAGGGAGGAATGGGCGAGAGTGACGACGGGAATAACACACACAGCGGCCTAATTATAGTCCAAGTAGCAGGCACCTGGGGAAGAGAGCGAGCGCTATGGCAACTCTGAACACCCAGGGCGGAGGGGGAGGCATGGGAGGAGAGGAGTGGGAGGAGAGGAGGGGTGGAGATCATTTCTACAAGAGCAGGAATATAACCTGAAAAAACAAGGACCCTCATGGGGATTTGTGTGTGTTTACAGAGGTGGTAAAACAGAAAATAAGCATCATTTACAGCTCACTTTTTCTAAAATGGGTTAGCCATCCCTGCAGGACTTCAAGAGGACCGCTCATGTTCATATGTGTATGTTGTGTCTCTACTGTGACATGTGTACATGCTCTAATGACATGCACAAAACCTACATAATATACTACAGGAAAGGGAGACCCCGCCAAGATGCATAATAGGGCATAATATTGTGCAGAAATAAGATGTAATTGGAGCGATTGGACAGATGTACTGGATAGGCTAAGGGGCAGGACATGTCTAAGCGGTTGACCAATCAAAGCAGAACCTGCCAGCTAACCAATCAGAGAAGAAGACGCACAGTTTACAATATCTAAAAGTAACAAAAAAATGAATCCAGGTGCAAGTCAATGATCCTCCAGGTGCCGCGAAAAAATAAAAATGTTCTAACCCACTTTGTTGCATGCTGTTTTTAGGAGGTGATCAAATAAGGTGCTTTATGCCACTCTGATTTCACAGTGTTCTCTCTGGAATCACTGGATTTGTGTTGCCGCTTCATATCAGCCGTAATGCACAAAATAAATGTCTCCCAGGCACCAAAGTGGAGGAGGGACTTTAGCTGTGTTCCTCTTTTCTAACTGAAAGCTTAGCAGGTGTGTTTGGGTTCAATACGCCTCCAGTCTGGGGTCCAACAGAGAGGACACAAGCATCCTGTTGGAGAAACAAGCCGGTATGTATCATCATGTTCTGATCACAGCAACATCTGTCACTCACATGGGCGTACACCTACATTCTCAACCAGGTTTGGAGAGTATCACGGGTTAATCAGGATTCAATAAAAAGGGTACCTGCAGTCCCTTACAGTTCCATAACAAAGAATTAACCAGATAAGTGTTTTGAAAGGCTCGTCTTCTCTGTGACCTGTACTGTTCTGTAGGCTAGGACTTTAAGTGTGAGTCTTCTTTTCTGTATTCAGTCGGTGAACCTATATGTTCATAAAATAGTGTGTGGGAGCTTAACTGTGTTATGAAACCAAAACTGAGCTCAGATTTGATTTCTGCTTTTTTAAACTATAGTTTGTGCTCCAGTGTCTCAACTGCTGAAACAATTTCATAACATTCATCTGCTACTTAGTCATTATTGATCTATTATCTAATATATCTTTCCAATAACTTGTATATAGACTCGTATTGCACTATTACACTTTTTTTTTAAATATTGTATTACTTTTAATATAATATACTTTAATATTGTTATAATATTGTCTGCTTATCTGTATTATTGTGTTGCATTGTTGGAGAAGCCTGTGACCTAAGATTTTCAACGACATAATTACTCTGTAGCTAAGTTAGTTTGACAATAAAGAACCTTGAACCTGGCCTTGTTGGTGGATAGGCTCCTGTCTGAATATGCAAAACTAAGATTAGATAACACATAATAGGTAACTAGTTATTATAACACATTCGAAAAGTAACCCTCCCAACCTTGACCAACTCATCCATCACACTCTGATAGCGTGTGATCTGAGATTAGACCTTGATTGCATTGGCCTCGGTCAGACTATTAAAAGGGTAGGCCTTGACTGGGACACTTATGATGGATATGTATGATAAAGAATGGATGACCTGACAGGAAATGGCAGGAAGCTGGTTTCCAGATGTGTGTATGAATACTGTGTGTGTGTGTGCGTGTGTGTGTGTGTGTGTGTGTGTGTGTGGTGTACTCGGTGCGGCTCCTGAGTAATTGCGCAGGTCGGGGCGACTTGTTTTCTGGGCTTATTATTCAGATTCCGTACCTAGAGATGCTTACTCAGCAGCAGCGAAACCAAGAGTGTGTCTTCGTGGCGCACTGCTGATATTTGCAGATGGAAATAGCGCTCCGGTGGTGATGAATGATGGCGAGATTTGCTCTAATATGAGATGTGGGAGGGAGAATGGCGTGTTCCCGCTGCAATAAAGGCTAGGTGCACATGTTTGACCTATTACAGATCATTATGATCCGGTAAGAAAGAGGACGATGAAGCAGCAACATCTCCGGGTCAATATTTGATGTCGTAGATTTAAAAAGAATTCAGCTTGTGTTAAGCACAGGCGTCTAACCAAAAACACGTTCAAAAACCGCTTGCTGCAAGACAGGGGAAGCAGAAGGGCTAAAGTCCTTTCTGGGTTTTAGGACTTACGTGTTATGCGACCTAAATCTGAAATTCCTCCTCAGTCAACAAGCATAGAAGGCCAGCTTCTTATGCTGTCAGACACGTGTTGGATCTTACCAAACTTTTTCATTATAGTCTCTCATTCATTGGACAAAACAAAGCCGGCCTTTCAGCTGCGCCACTGAAATCTGCACGACCAGATTCCTACCATGCTTTGAAAAAGGGGCGATGCTACCTTCCTGTAGGAAGACACACTGTGAACACACAAAGAAGACTCAGAGATTGTGAGGATGACAAAACAGTACAAGTAGGGAGCAAAGATGAACAGGTCAAACATCTTGAATGTTCCCAAACAGCTGATTTATCAGTTACACACAGCCCCCAAAAGACAACAAGCACATCCCCGTGTCCAGGGCCGTGACAACAGAAACAACGCTATCAAAAGGTCAGGAATGCTTTTCTCCGGGAACAGACAGCAGAGGGGGGAGAGGAGAGGAACATTAATTGGGAACGCTGCTGCTGTGTCATTGCTGTTGTTGACAACATGGACAATGCGAGCTGTTTGGACAAATACTTTTTTTAAACAGCTAATGGAGGACTTTTAAAAAAATAAATAAAAATAAGATAGTGAGCACTGGAGATAAACCCCATTCATGTGTCATTATGAAGAGGACATCCAGTCCTGCCCAATGACAACATGCACTGTTTACTGAGGAGAGACACATGTGATAATGACCACAGACTGGTCTGACTGGTGCCTATTTGCAAATGATCACATTTTAGTTTCTCAAACCAGCCGTTTTTCATGATTTAAAATGTACAAACATAATCATTTTAGTTGAAGTATGTGAACTTAAAATGTCCCAAAAACAACGTAAAAATCTAAAGGTTTCATTTTACTTTCATAGAAGTCTCACAAAACCAGCCATTGATCAATTATCCTAATAGGGCGGTTTATTTTCTATCAATACACAAATCAATGAGTTGGCTAAACGTATCTTCTAAATGTACAAACACACTTTCATAGATTGGGTTTTGCTATCAGTCTGTTCAGAGCAAAAGCTTCTTCCTTAACAGGTCAATCAATAATCAGAAATACAGAGATTGAGGGGCTAAATTATTCACATTATTCCCTCAGTTGACCTGATCCCAGCAGCTGTTTCTGACGTGTGACAACTATGAGCAAGTCAACTGGAAGGTGTTTCTCTGCCAAATGTGGATTTAAAACTGAAGATAATGTAGCTCAAGGTGGATTTTCTCTTTAGCATGTCACAGTAGAGGAACACAATACTAATATAAACATGAAAATGAGCATTAAAGGGCCCCTTTAAGAATCAAAGCTGCAGTGTGAGCAGCAGAGAAGGTGCCAGAGAGAAACACTGGCAGCGCCAACAGGCATAATGGCATTAAACTCTCTAATAAGGGGAGAGGGCTGGTCCGCCCCGGGCTGAAAGACTGCAGTATGCACACAAACACACTGCCCGCCTGCACCCATCCAAGAGCCATTTCCCAAGGATTCCCAAATACACAAAGGCTGGCATCCAACTCCCACGCTCCAGACCGCGGGCCCTGTCAGGAAGAAGCAGCTTCCTTGATCTGTGTGTGTGAATGGGGCTCTAAACAAACCCCAACAACATCAAACACTTGCAACATCTCATTTTCAAGTCTGATTTCATCTTGGTTGCTTAATTTTTTAACAACTCTGTCGCAATCTATCACTCGTAGCTTTGATTTTTTAATGTGGGGGCCCTGGTAAGCTAAACAATGGATTAGGAACAAAGCCGCCCCTTTGCTTGATGAGCAGCCTAAACTATTTCATATCCACTGATTACAGCCTACGTGCGGGAGACACGTAGGTCGTCTGCCACATTTCACCTGATTCATCCCAAGAAAAAAAAGCTCAGCAGAAATGGCCAAGACAGCAAAATCGAGGGGCCTAAATGGAGTGTAATAGCCATTGTTTGGCACTATTGATCTATTACAAGTAACTCATTTATCATGTATACAAGCTATAATTGTAACAACCAGAAATCCCACAGGCAGCAGCTGCTCCTCGGCCACAATTGCAGCTCCCATCTGTAACAATGTGGCTGCCGGTGGTTAAAGCAATGTGTCATTTCTCTCACAACAAAGCCACGGTGCATTCAGGCTATTCACCTAAGTGTTAAAACCCCTCGTTAAATAAATCTCAGTTGGGGAAATCCCAATGCTTTAAATGCTTTGGGTATTTTCCAAAAACATCTTGAAATGGGGAACTAAGCATTTATGCATCACAAGATTAAGAAGATTACACAACTGACAATGATGACATAACGTTTTAAAAATGCATGTGCGCGGAAAGGGCTGGATTTGATTAAAAAAGCTGCCATTTTTTTTACATTTCAGTGACATTCTAACGTATTTCTTTGCAGGGTAGGTGTATTCACAAAGCTATATTCTTGGCAAAGACGCTTGAAAAATGGCAGAGCAGTGATTTTGTGTCACTATGTCCGCTATAAATACATTATTAGAGAAATCCTTTGTGTCTATTATCACCACACACGGCACGGTGGGTGAGAACATGGCATTAAAGGAAACAATGATAGTGAAAGCTGCTGTTGGCTTCCCAGTTTCCAGACCCCTCGATAAATGCTGCAGTGCACCGCCGCCATCTTATTTCTCTATCATCTGACTGAATTATGAGGGAGAGCCATTCGAAAGATTGTTTTCCGAGGATAATGTCATATTCACGGGATAATTTACTTAGTTTCAGTCAACATCTGGCATTAAGTATTCATTCCGAGGCAACAAGACGTCTCATTTACTTATTTCCATCCCTAAAACACGCCCACTCCCTTAAAAAATAGCCCTCGGGATATGGAAAATGAGACAATAAGCGTTTCATTTATTCCTAATAATGACTTTAAATAACATTAAAAGAGCCCGAATAACAATCAATAGCAGCGTTAGGAGCAATTTGTACAGATTAATGAAGGTATGCAATTTGTTGACAACTTGTTTGTAACATTTTTAATTTGGGAAAAGCAACTTGCTTCTCGTTTTCACACAAATTGAATCGACATTTAAAGGGTGCAGGTTTAAATGAAGAGACGGACATATTATTCATTGTTACAAATCCTCAATAAATCAGTATCGACTGGCTTAAAAGGAGACTTTGCCTGAGAAAAAGCATCCGTGCAAAAAGAATACACGTTATGTGTTATGTGGTGGGTTCCTGGGGAAGTTCATTACAAATAATATAACGACAATTACTAACAAATATATAAATATTTAGGTGGTTTAATGAAACAACGTGTGGTCTTTATTTAGAAATAGCCAAGCATTCAGTCAGTGACAAGCTAGATAGACGTTACCACAAGACTTCCGGTTGAAACCTTCAATACAAAGGACCTGCCTTTTTTAATGGGCTACAAAGTCAATGTTTGGTGGTACGAAGCAAGTCATGTTGTGTACTCTGAGAAAATATATGTCTCCACTACTCCTACTTAAACTTTTAGTTACATAATTTGATGAAATTCAACTATCCTGGATTGGTAAAAAATACCTCCCCTTGATTTCACCTTAAACAATCAGAGCTTTTACTTTGAAGGCACAGTCAACTGACTTCCAGTTAAATTGAAGCTAACTCCCGCTAGCTTGACGCAGCAACAATATGGTGGAAATACCTCACAAAAACGTATTTTTCTTACCTCGGCAGCCAGGGCAGAAGCCGCTACAGCCAGCAGCAGTAAAGCTACTCGGTCCCCCATGTCGTTTCGCGGAGACGAACCTCCTAAAGGCGGCGTTTCACCGAGCGGTTTTACGTTTAACGTGAGAAGCAGAGTGTGTGCAGCGCCGGTGACTCCCGTTGTCTGATGGTGATACCGAGGCTGCACAGCTGCTCAGCAACGAGTCACCTGACCAGCGGAGTGGGATTAACACACACACACACACCATCTCTGACGCACATGCCCACACACTTTCACTTCAACATCTATTGTCCCAGCCAACGCACATGCATTCACATTCATATAAATACCATCTCATTGTTTTATACTTTAAAAACGCTTTAATCAAATCTTCAATGTACAAGACAGCCAGTAAACACAATAAAGAAACACAAAATCATCTACCTGATACATTATTAGTATCAAACCTAAATCCCTTCCATTTTTCACAGTCGTCCATCACATGTATCAGCCATTACACAGTGGGGTCCTCTTTCAAACCTTAAATCAGCCTACAAAATGCATTTCAAATAAAACACAATTTTATTTCATTACTTTACCAAATTGAACATAGTGGGACCCCCAATTCAGTTTACACCATCACATTGATTCAAGTAAGGCAGTACAAACCAGTTCATTGACAACAAGTTGCCATTAAAGTCAGTATAATGCCTTATGTTCAAGTCTACACATAATAGTGATCATATGCTTCCTCTTAAGTCACAATATAAATCAAGTTTTATTAAAAATAGGTCAATTCTCATGTCTGCACTGTGTCCTGGAAAGACTTTTCTTAAAATATAATAAAGCTTCATTTGCATCTCCCTTAAAAAAACGACATTCCTCCAGTGATGTAAGGTACTGCTCCATACTGACAAAAGTGGTCTTCACCTGCATCAAAGCAGCGCGGAGCCTTTGATGTGCTCAGTCGGGGAAGGATGAGAGTATTGGTTATTAGGAAGTGCTAGCTGCAGGCTAGCACGCCTGCTAACTCTATGAGAATGTTCAATTATTATTAATTTCCTCAACATTTGGTCTAGACTCCTGCAGAAAGGCAGTGACATTCACACCTGGCCTGCCCCCCCTTTTTCTTTTTAAATGTGGAATACATTCAGGCCTCTTTAATTGTCTTTGGAGGCCAGAGATCCAGGTGTGTAGACATTGATCAGTTCCTTTTAGATGACTGCTAGAGGGTCTATAGCAGGGATTCACTTGCGGGCACATCCCGGGTACGGAGGAGGAGGGGAGTAGTTGGCAGAGTTCGGCTGAGACGGGGTGTAAGGTGGCGGGTGCAGCGAGGGAGGGTACATCTCGTAGTCGTAGGTGTATGGAGGTGGAGGACCTGAGTTTGGGAAGAGAAATAAAGAAAATAAATAGTCTGTCATGCTTTTTGGATTTTCCTGTAGTGTGTTCTACAGGGTGATGAGAGGTGATGCAGCACATGAGGACAATATAGAGCTTTTTGAACATTAAAGCATGGAAACATGTCACAGTAGAGAAACTACATACAAATATGAACCTGAAAATGAGCAGAATGTGTCCTCTATTATATGTATGTGGGGGAACCTGCACTCATTTGAAAAGGTGAACGATGGGAAAGTGCCACCCTCTAGTGGTAAAACAGAGAAACTGCACTCTGTACAAAAAGGAACTTTACTAAGTGTAAAAATATGCCCCCTAAAGAAATCCCTTGGTTGACCATGATGCATCAGTCTCACCAGGGGAACATTATTCACTGAAACATCACAGCAGCCGAGATAAAAGAAAAGATGAAAGCGTGACATGAGCAAAACCTTACATTTATGACGCCATGATTATGAATAACTCACAATCTAACGTGCTGCAAGAGTTACCTTTATTTTAAAAAAGGTCTATAAAACCGTTGTGTAGCCCAGAATGAGACCTTGCAACGTGAGAATTAATATTTGATCAATTTAAAGCACCATTACATAAAGGAAAGGTGTATGTAAATAATAAAAGCAGCACTACCTAAATCAATTAAAATCATATTTAAATATTGATTAACATCCTTTACTGGGACATATTGGTTATTAATATCACTGTAGCTACATGCACATGCATTCATATTGCATGTTTTTGGCACTTTGTTTATGGAACACGATCAGAGCTGCAGGGCCGGTGCAGTCCAGTGTTGCATGAAGGAGATACACAGGGGAGACTAAGGCGTGATGAATAAATGATGAGCCCCAGAAAAAAAAGCAGCGTATTCAGAGCACAGACTCCGATGTACCTGCGAGGACAGTGTGGGAACATTGTCGCCGCTTTGCTCCTTTCCAGCGGGAACAGGGATTATCAGATGTGAAACGGTGGGAGCGGAGGGGGAAGAAGTTCATGCTTCTGGGAATATCTATGTCTAAAGTGCTCGAACAGAGGTCATTGTCAAGTCTAATGGCTTTTATTTTGAAAGGAATCCACTCTCTCTTTGTGTTACTTGTCAGGGATTATGCTCAAGGCCAAGGTGGATCTTGTAACATAAAACACATTCTGCTGTTTTCTGTTCAAATGAGGGCGCCTGAGGACACCACAGGAGGTGGAACTGAAATGGACACCTACAAATAAGTGTTTAATCACACTATATGAAGCCGTAATACAATACAACTACCCCATTATTTAGTAGTGCCAGATCATTTGCTATTCATTATAAATAAAAAAACATATATTTGCCTTATTTATGCTATTAAAAAGTGTGTTTTTTGTGTTTGTGCGAGACCCACCTGGGTACCCCTGAGTCACAGTGTTGATGTAGGAGGTGCTGAACACGCCGACCCGCGCCCCCCGCCCGTTCTTCATGCACATACACACACACAGGAACAGGGCCGCCACCGCCCCCATCAGGAACACCACCCCGAACACGATCCCAGAGATGGCAGTGCCCCTGTAACACAAACACAAACACATACACACACACAGATTCAAGGCTTTGTGGTCATATGCAGGCTCCTCCTACAATGCAACATAAATATATATGAGAAACTGTAAAAAATAAAAGAGAGGAGGCAGCTGCCATGGAGACGGACTACAGCATCTGGTGTGTGTGTGTGTTCACAGAAGGGGAGTCTTTGAATTGACACTACAAAATAAAGCTTTAACATTTTTATTATATTCAGCGTTAGTCAGAATCAGCCGTGTTTACAAGACTTTGCCGCGGGTCATTTAAGGTTTTGCACAAATAAACAATTTTCACAGATGCACTGATGATGGAAACTGAACACAGCTTCATGGTGAAGGGAAGCAGAGTGAGGTGAAAGCATTTGAGCAGCTGGGCTGACTCCAGGCTAACAGGCAGGGGTCAAAAGGTGAGCGCTCTGAAGGGTCAGGTTAAAAGACAGCTGGTGTGTGACCTCTCATTTAGAAACCGAGCAGCTAGTCGACCAGTGGGTCAAAAAATTAGAGAAATCGTGGCAAAAAACACAAATATGAACATAATAGGGCTCCTTCAGCCGTCAGTTTGTGCATTTAATTTGTTTGCCGTGTCCCTGTGATTACTTACGAGAGGACGTCGCCCACGTACGCGTAGTAGGAGCAGCAGAAAGGTGGAGACCCATCGCAGCAGTACTCTATGCAGCCTTCACACTGGGCTTTACTGCTGCCTGCAACACACACAAAGAGGTAAGTTGATTGCAAAGATGAAAAGGTTGTGTTAAAATAACTTTGGGACCCGTCTCAAGTGTTCATTAAAATGAAAGAAGCCCTTAAAATAAGAGATTAGGCCAGGTCCGGATGTTTTAAAAATCTGTTCCCTGGAGGAAACAATGAGAAAAAGCTTTTAGGAACGAAATTCAAAAGCGCACACACCTCAATCTAAGACAGGCTTAACAAAGTGGACAAAGGCCACTAATTGTGCCGAGAAGTGGAGTAGCACAGATTTAGAAAGAAGCAATCAATACCTGTGGAGCACCGGGGGAAATGAGAATAAAAGAAGGTCTCTGTAATGAACTCATACTGGGACCCAGTCAGCTAGCTGCACTAATGCACCCACATTAAAAAAAATATCAAATACTTTCAATGTTCTCCTGTTCTTGAATATGATAATAACAGTAATGATAATATGGCAACTAGCAGTGGTTCAGTAATTATTCACACACTTGTTGCATGCCTGTGTGTGTGTGTGTGTGTGTGTGTGTGTGTGTGTGTGTGTGTGTGTGTGTGTGTGTGTGTGTGTGTTTAGTGTGGTGCATTATTCCCCCCACCCCCAGCAGCCTTGCCCCC